>NW_026516762.1:0-171765 GCF_025766255.1 Zychaea mexicana
AAAAATTGAAAATCCATAATATAAACAAAGAACGACCCAATGGATAACAGACTATACACCGCTAATTACAAATGAAGTAAACTCAATTATTGCAAATTATTGGCAATTCCTAGAATGGAATTGGCCTACTGTACATAATAAATATAAACATAGAACTGATTTGAAACATATTAAATTCATAGAAAAAATTAAGGATGAATTGTTACATAAATTAGGTTATGTTGCTGTATTCTATTTTCTAGTAGTTTTATATACAAACAAGGAATATCCCGGACCTTACTTTGAAATTGAAAAAGGATTGTTTTTATTATATCATTTAGTCTCTGGAGTATGTGGTGAAAAATTTGAAAAATACTTACCACATAGCACATTTCATACATTTTATAAAAAGTTTTGGATGGATGAGGACAACTACAAACGGATCAACAAAATAGTAAATGATTCAATGAATAACATGTTTTCATCTATCAAATTATGTATTCTATCTGCTAGAAAGCATAATCCCGACTTATTTAAACATGTAACACTTGTATTGAATGGTCATGATTCAAGAATTAACTATATAGATACTGAAATTGACCACTTTCAAAGAATGTATTCTTATAAATTTAAGAAGAATGGAATACGTACCCACTTTGTTAGTGATATGAATGATATGATTATTTATACTTATAAAAGTGACTTTTGTTCTGATAGCTCAGATGGTAGCATGTTTTTAAACATGAAATTATTTAAATATATGCATGAGAATGACATAATGGCAGTTGATAGTGGATATACTTTGTTTATCACATAATTTACAGAGCTTGCTAATGAAAAAGGATATAACTTTAGCCATGATAATTTTGTATACCCTATACGTAAAAATGTAAATGAGCCCTTAACAATTACTGAGGATCATTTTAATAAGACATTTGAAAGTTTTAGGACAAAAGTTGAGAATCATTTTTCAGAAATTGGGAATAAATTCTGCCGATTCAATAATAATAAGTCAGTTGTTAAAATGGATAACATAAAATACTATAATCTGCAATTTCGTGTAGCTTGTTTATTAAAAAATATTACAAAATTTGTAGAAATGTTCAATATTCCTATTTTACCACACCATAAACTATGGCACAGTAATGATTTTAATTTTCCAGTAGAGCATAAACTAATTGATATAGTGGTCAGCAATGATAAACAAAATAAAGATAAACTGGATAAAATGATTAGATTGCAAAATGACCTGCTTAATATGGCTATATCAAATGAAGAAATGATTGTTGATAATGAATCTGATAATAATTCAAATCAGAGTAATAGTGATAATGATGATGTTCCAATATTTAATGAGCGTAGTAATAAAAGAAAGCGAAATAAAGGGAAACAACAAGCAATGGCATCATATGAAATAGAAGAGATTATTAGGCATAAAACTGAAAATGGTACATATTTATTTGAGGTAAAATGGGTTGGATATAGTGCTGATGATAACAGTTGGTTATCAATTGATAAATTTAATCAAAAGGATTTATTGAAGGAATATATCAATAAGCATAATCTTGGTATATTATAAAATTGCATACTCTACTATTTATAATATTTTCTTCAACTGGTATATAACATAATGTGAATTCATACCTGGCATTCCTTTCTTACCAATTATTTTTATATATACACAAAATTCAATTTTTTGTACAATTTGGATTTTTACAGCCAATAGTATTATCTAATATCTAATTGGAGTTAGATGTCCCCCTTAGATAAGTAACTTAATGTTGGTAAGGATACTTACTATGTGCCCCACAACTCTTAGGCAATGATATTGTCCTTCTTGACATGGATATACTGCAAGGGTATATCACTAGAAATCGACGTATAAGGCCAGCAGAATATCCAATCAAGGATAATTTCGTCTTGCGCTTATGCCCTCTTCTCAAACTCGCTGCTTGTGGAAAGCAAATAGCTGAGGACACATATGAAACCTACAGTTCTTATGAAGTGCCTTTGTCGACGTTGACATTCTGAACAAATCCGGCCATTCCTCCCGCTACGTTTCTCCCCAGCTCAGTGTCGTCCGCATCATCTGCACCATCATCATCATCAGCCATAACTTCCTCCACATCAGCGACCTCGTCAAACTAAAAACAAAAAAGCACATAATCTCATATACCATATTACCTTTTACCAATTTTCATCTGTCATGTTTTTTAAGCGTTTTCATTATGTAATTTCGTCATTATTCATTATTCAGTATTCTCATCCTGTAATTCCATAGTACTTACATCAATCAGATCTGTCATTATTCTTCAAGATTCAATCACATAGTTTCAGCTGGAACCAAAACAGAGTAAAAGGGCAGATTACGAACCAGTATCAATATTGAATTAGAAGGAAAGTTTTTTTGATTTATTCCAGTATCTGAAGCTAGAATGCATCGTGTTTCGGTCCTCGTTTGTTGGCACCTTACTATTTAATTGACACGATGGAGAAATTATACTTCTACTACCACAGGAGCAGCTGTTGTTTGAAAGGCACTGTTTTCGGGTAATGTTGAAAAGTATGTCCTTCACAGCAGCTTCACATCTTCCTTTCTTTTTATTATTTGAAATCAAAGCAATCTATAATGTACTTCTTTTAAACACTGTATACCATTACAATAGCCTTGTTCCTTTCTTACCTACCTCTGCTATTCCAAGCTATATATATGTACATTCTCGCATATAATAGGCAGGATATTTCAACAGCACTTTTTATAGACAATTTTCATGATACAAGCAGCTGAAATGGGTACACAGTAACAGGAAAAGAAGTACACCGCTAAATGAAGGGAAATGAATTTGATCGCTTCTTCATATATAGTACATAAATCGTAAAAAAGGTGACTAGCTGGCACAAGTATAGCAGTACATAAAATTCTATTACTTATGTAATAGCTTTCCTCACGTTTTCTTCTAACTTTATCAGCACCGAAACTTTACCTTTCTATAATTTGAGTCCCACAGCGCCATAACCTTTCTTCTTTTGCTTAGGCTCAGCAACTTTCAGACGACGACTCGGTTTTAGTAACGCACCAATGTTCAATTAGACAATGGAAACAGCACAGAATTCGAGCATATCAAGTACAAATGATACTGCACGCGTGGCACGAAGGTAGATATAGCGAAATTGATATGTAAGCTCTCGTTAAGACTTGATTTTTATTAAATAGTACTTGATAATGCGTTGGTGTTGATGTGCCATGAAGAGCTGGGTGGGACTGAAGATCTGTGTAAAGGTAAATGAGTGCTAAAAGGCTATAGTTAGTAACATGTTAATAAATTTCCTGATATGAGAGCTCCGTTTATCTGTTTCTCAAATATACGCACACATGTGGCACTTACAAAAGCAGATAGTTGAAAGATCCTGGACATTATCCTGCCTTGAACTTGATCCGTGTTTATCGGCGTTTCACAAATTGTGCACTCGACAGCATTTAATTTATTTCTATAAAATAAAAAGATAGCCCTGTTAGTATAAGTGACAACCATAAGTTTATGCCACTATCCCATAGAGCAAAACCATATTGTGACACTGTTTAGCAACGCCAAACGAACGTTGCTTAGGTTTCGTCGAACTTTTCCACTTAGAGAACTCACTCCGTAATACTGGCATATTTGAGCAATTCCAGTAGGCCGAGCCCAACATACAATTGCTATATCATACGATAAAGTATCACATCGCCGTTAGGAGGTTTTTGGTCAAACGTATATACGGCTCACTGCTGAGCAGTATCTCTCGAGCAACGAAGAATTGTTTCATGACAATATATATATATATAAGGCAGCATTTCCAATTTTAAAGGCGCTACCTGTTGCCTTGGTAGTTGTTACTTTCTATCCAACAATAAAATCAAAAGGACCACGATCTTAGCTTAAGAAGACAACTGTAAAGCGACGAGTTACGATAGCACAATGGTAGAGCTTTTGAGAGAAAACGCAGAGAGGGAGAGGGACGCAAGGCAATAGTGGGATCGACCCACGCACCTGCAAGGTATCATTCCGCTTTCTACTTGAGACGGCTTAAAAGTGCTATCTTTGATTTATGAAGCGAAAAAGAAAACGCAGAGAGGGAGAGGTACCAAAGGCATTGAGAATTTTGTATTGCTGTCGGAGCCACAGTGTTATTAGGGCTTAGGAAATCAACCATTTACGGTGTAAGAACGAAATGAGGGACGATAATGAGAACTAATGAAAGCAATAAACATGATACGCCATGTGAAAAGGGGTACAATCTTCATTGCAACACAGGCGACGGTGTCTGACTTCTATATACCCTACCTGTCACGATCGCTCGAACGCTGAAGCAGCGATCTATTTGGGGTTCCTCTGGCAACATCTACAGCACAACATCGCCTTTTAATAGATCGACTCCTTATCAGTATACGCAACGGCTGCTATCTACATCAACAACGCCAACTGTCTGTGCACGGGCGTGCAACAGTTCTCAGCACATTCTTACTCTCTCGACTATGGTATGTCCTGAGGTTAACCGTAACCGATACCTCTGCTTCGTCCTTTAAATTACGTTACAGAGCGTCATATCCAGCTTTATCTCGCACTGCAAGTTTCCCCGAATCGCCATATCCCGTCTCTAGAAACCATAGCAACAGGGCGGTTTACAAGTTCTCGACCCTCGAGCACAGCACCAAGCACTGCAACTACGTTGGATACAACCTCTAGTCGATTATCCTAACGCCAATACATTAGGTTCCCTGGTAATACTTTATCTGGCGCACCACCTACTGTGCATCACATCGAATCTGCCGATCATTGCCTCCTACTCGCCTTCCCTGAAACATGCCCTCGTCTTCTACAGCAACAACCTTCGACAATAGCGTCACTTACTCTTGCCTCAATTGATCAAGTTCAACTGCCACCGTCGTCCGTCTATATCCTACTGGCACTTGGGCTCTGCTTACCGTGCTGCGCAGAAAATGCCGGTGTCAAGGACTTGCTCCGCTCCTTGACCCTCAAGAAAATGAAAGTATCGGATCTGTACCTCTTTGACACGACAAATAGTTCTCTACGACGACGTCTACCACAGGACGATTCAATCCCCCATCCACGTGTCACTCGCCACTTTTTCAAAACCATGTAGCATGGCAGCATCATACTGTAATACTTTTTTCAGTCGACTTTGTCTCACAGCATCTCATCTATTGGCTCAACACAATGGGCAGCGAGGCACCGCCGATGGTAGCGTGCTGCGCCCCCCTTTTCATTGTCCATTTCACCAACCAAGGTCTCACCACTCGCACTTTTCGTCGTCTCATTTTAAGCACTACTTGAACGCCGCCACGCTCCATGACATCTACTGCTAGATGTTGGCGCCAGTTCTGGCTTAGTACGATGCACCATCCAACCTGAAATCTCTGGTATCGCACAATCCATCACACACTCCTCACTGCCAGTCTCCTTCACCTTATTGTTCCAGATTTTATGCCAAGCTCGTGATGCCAATTATGCCTAGGTTTGATTGATACTACCTGTCACTTTCTTATCTATTGCCTACTGTGTTAGGCAGTATGGAAACAAGTCTGGGGCTTCCTTAGTCTTTTACACCGAACTAGACCGTAATGTCCTCCTACATTTCATCATCAATCTAGACTAGCATGAAGCCCCTACCACAACTATGCACCTACTACGGACCATGGTCGTTCAATCCATCCTCCTGGCACGCTGGCGTGTCTACTGGACTTGGATTTTCAACCGAGTCCCTTTAAACCACTATATGGTGATCTTACTAGCAATATAGCTACTTGCTCAGCTTCGGCTCCCAAGATCACTGCCTTAGATTAATAGACTTATTTTCGTCCCTCTCTACATTTTATTCTGTACTTTCTACCTCTTCCTATCGTCTCTAGCACAACACTGCTATGTATATGTGACATAGGCCTACAGGCTCATACAAAAAGAGTCGTGTTGTAAGTTCCAACTTACAACTTTAGAGGGTAGAGCAACTTACTACTATAAGTTAATATCCTCGTTACCACTCTGGGGAATTTAGTCCGTAAAGGAAAGTTTAGTCATTAGAAGAATTATTGATCAAAAGATAAAACATTTTATATATTTCATCTTTTTTAATCATTAAGTCTTTAAGTTAATGATCAAAATTAATAAATTATTCTAAATAATAAATATTTAGATAATTTTATTATTTTTTTCTTAAATATAAAATAATAAAAAAATAATTTTTTTTTATTTATTGTCATTATCATTAAGGATAAATCAATTAGAAGTTATATCGATTTTTATATAAAATTTAAACAATAAGTTTTACAAAATCAAACATTTAAAAGATTTATCTACAATTAAGGATTACTCTTCTCAAGCCATCATCTACTTTGAACTCAATTAAGGGCGAATACGCATTCTATAGTAGGTCTTTCTATTGCTATGCACCGTTGTTGTTACCATGGAGATCCGGACAGGTGATTGAGTGAGCAGAATTTATAGATCTACTTTTCGTTAACTTAATTGTTTCTATCTCGCTTATAGTAATAGAAGCCTATTTGAAAGGGCCCCACACGAACCGAAAAACACCCAGCATTGCTGACTTTGTGAAAGAGCATACAGAGTTTGTTGCACTGCTTTCCAAGTTCAGTGAAGACCTTGAGTCCATTTGGTCTAGCCGTATTTACAATATTGCTATAAAATTGGAGGTTTTCTTGGTAATTTTCATGCTTACTCGCTCTTGTTTCTATGGTAACATCCTACTAGAAAAATCGTTTACTACAGTATTCAAGAGACATGACAACTGTGTTTGTCAACTTATAGTAGAATATGCTTACAAAGTTTCTGGTATATGACAATCACACATAAGATTATTAGTCATCATCTGCTCCTTGTTTAATACTGACTCTTTTATATAATTGCTGGGCTGCTCAGAGGAAAGTAACAGCCACAGCCACAGTATTAGCAACAGGGATGATAACCAATCCAGCTTACAGGTAATCAAATTGATAGAATACTGATTTTTGAAACATATTTATAGTTACTGATGGCAATAGGTGCACCAAGAAATGAACGCCTGCCATTAGTTGTTTAGCTGCTTGTAAACTACTAGTCGCATTATAGCTAATAGATTACTGTAGCTAGGGGTCGCAATCTGACCCGTGGGTCAAAACCAACCTGCGGGTTGAGGACGGGTCAACGGGTCAGGTTGATGCTTTTCTGACCTGCGGGTCGACCCGTCCAACCCTTGACCCGACCCATTGACCCGTCGTGACCCGTGTATACATATAATATGTATGAGGTACTTATATTTAAGTAGTCAATCTTCTTGTTGGGAAACATAATTAGTTGTCATTATGTCTGCTATAGAGCTATAGCATAAAACGTACTTAATTCTTTTTATTGTGGGATTATACTTTATATTCAACAGTATGGGATAAGTAAGCTATAAGCAATATATATGATAGGAGTAAAGAAGTAGCAATAGTGCAATAAGAATATACAATAGAGGGTGGCAGTAAGAGACGCGATTTAACAAAAGACAGAAAAGGAATCGAGAAAAGAAAATCGAAGGAAGAAGAAAGAAGTGAAAAGAAAAGGGAAAAGGATAAGGGGCATATAGGGAAGTCGATTTTCAACCACACTTTAAATATTATGCTTTCTTTAAAGCATGTGAGCCCAAGCGATTTCTTTTGTGATGGCACAGAACCCTTTACCTTTAAGAATAATCACTCAAAACGTAGATGTTGCTAGCACTGCTAGGAATTTGCGTGCCATCATCTTAGAGAGCTATATATATATAGAGTTTTGCACTTCCAGCACTCAAGTTAAGGCTGATCGACACTTCCTTCATCACTACATTGAAATCAGTCTTGACCCATCAACCCGAGTTTTGACCCATCGGGTTGAACGGGTCGGGTCGGGTCAGTGTTTTCTTGACCCACAGGTCAACAGGTCAGACCCTTGACCCGACCCGACCCGTCTAATTGCGACCCCTAACTGTAGCTGATATAGCTATCAATAGCCAAATTAAAATATTTATTCTAAATCAGATGAATAATCTGATTTATCTTTATTTATTTCATTTTGTTCTCTAATATATAATGCTTGCATTTTCTGTTGTGTCATATAAATAATATCCTGATTTTTTTTACTTACTAGAAAGATATCATAGTTAAAATATGTTTAAAAAAACTTTTAATATATATATTTTTCTTTTTCTAATTAATTTATCATTTCATCAAAAAACCCATATCCACACATGTCCTTTAATATATCTATACAACTTGAACATGCTGCTATATAGGGTTCCGTACGGTTCGGTTCGGTTCGGTTCTTGAAGGGAACCGAACCGAACCGTCTAAAGCAAGAACCGAACCGACTAGAACCGACGAGAACCGTAGAACCGAGAATCGAACCGAAGAACCGAACCCATCATGTATATAAAAAAGGCGAAATTCGGTATTTTTAAATGAAAGCTGATGTGTGTGTTCAAATATCGCGGTATACTTGAATACTGCAGTAAAAAAGAATAGTTTATTATTGTACATTGAACAGCGATCTCAAAATGAATAAGAGAAACAGAATGTAAACATTTTTTATACGATGTGGGTCATTGCATCGTTAGAAGATTAAAGCACAGTTTTTACAAAAAAAAAAGTGGTGCTTATAGTAGTTAGAGCGACGTAGTATTACTAGTATCATACAATATGTTATCGTAATATGGAGGAATTAAACCGCAACCGGCAGTACACACAGCTACTGCGACTCTACGCGTGTATAGTGTCTCATAAAAGGCGAAGGGTGAACGGTAAGATAATTCTGTTACGGGCCCCAGGATGCGCAATCTCAGATGGAATGCACAAACTTGATACAACTGATCGAGAAGCCATGCTAAATCTGGTAAAGTAGTACGTCATGGAGAAAAATGCATTGTGGGTAGCAAAGTAGAAGAACAAGTAATGACTCGCATCATGGGCGGAGAAAGCAAGCTGCCGTCAGAAGAAGTAACAAAGGAAATGAGTGTATTTTTTCTTTTCCGATCATTTCTTTTCCAATCACCTCAAATTAAGTGATTGAATCAATAGTAAGGAATTTACAAACGAAGTACATCCAGATCATTCATTTACATGTTCGCACACATGATAAACAGTTGCCTTATGGATAAAATGGATGATAATGGTTGTCATCACATATTCTACTAGCCGAAGCAGAACTCCTTCTATTATTAGCGCATCTGATGTCGGAATAAGTGGTTACAAATGAGGTCATCGGAAGATGTGAGCTTAAATATGGTTGCCCTCATTTCGCTCCGAACAGAGAACCCAAAACAGTTTTGCAAAAATTTAAAGTCCTCTCTACTCGGATCGAGATAAAGGCGCAACGCGCCGAGAAACTTCCTTTTCTGTACATACCCCGAGGTGTTGCATAAATAACAACGCGATTGCGAATAATAGCTGATAGTGGAATATTGTTCATTTTTTGATAAAAGCAGATAAAATAGATGAAAAATAGGGGTGTATTTTTCTTTCAATCTTTTATTATTCATGAAGTGACAGTTTCCTTTTATATCGATCCGAGCGAGCCACCACAGAGGCGTTTCCATCTGTTTTGTCGAGGATCGGAAATGGGACGAGATAATTCGTGAGACTCTTAACGGTCAAGTTTTTATTACGAGAGAAAGAGAGAGTTCCAAATATTCTTATTACTAGTTATTCATATAAAGAAATTGTCTTTGTGGAACTTATTTGATGTCCCGATCCTCTGGATACAACACCATCGGAGAAGCCGTTACCAAAATTGGAGGCCTCCGAGAAGCCCTCTTTTGGAAGGAAAATGGAAAATTCAATTTTCCATTACTACATTGGGGTATGGTGTTCTCTGTTCGGAGCGAAATGAGAGCAACCTAAATATAAGAATAAGAAAACGATGATATCATTTTCCTTTTTTATTGCCGATCCTCATTACTACACGTCCAGGAACCCCGAAACGCGTCATTCATAGAAGCATTGACAGCCAGCAATAATGTAAACCTTTTTCAGGATGAGCTTATATGATATCATCATCGTTTTGCTTTGTCGGAAGAATTGAGTTGAGTAAACTGCAAGTCGATGATATCATCTGTAAGAATCCGTCCATCAGAAGTCCAATAAATGACATCAGCGGCATCATTTGAAAAATATATAAAGGCGTTTATTTTTGTAGCATCGATCCTTGTATCTACCGTACACTTAACATACTACTCTACCTCAAAACTCTGTTGCCTTCCTACATTTCAATCATGGTCTATCAAATTGGTTCTTCTTCCCGCGATGTCCGTGCTGCTCTTCATGATGGGGTAAATATCACTGTGCGATTGGTTTGTGTTGTGTCGTGTTATGTCGTGTTGTGGTGAACTCTATTGCAAATCTCAAACGTGTATTGATCTCCATAATATTTTTCCATTAAGGCACAAGAAACTCCTATCCAAACCCCAACCTTTTCTCGTGTGCCTTCCGCCATATCAGTCGATACTATATCGCTTACTGATGAAGACATTGATGCCGGCGGTGCCAACACTGATTCCGAGTCTATTTCCGTATCTGTTCATTAATCGCAAGGCAAGGGATCCAGTTGGGTATTCAAGTATAGCTTCGGTAAGCGCTATGATGACAAGGACGGTAAGCCGCGCATCCGTTGCCTGGTGGGAAATTGCACCAAAACTTTCGCTGCTGAGCAAAGCAATACGTCCGGATTGAGCAAGCACTTGAACAAGGTCCATAGTATCACTAGGGAGTGCGGCCCCCACACCGGAAGCAAGCGTTCTGACGGTCCCCTTGATTCCTTTGTCCAGACGAACCGTGCCCGTGTATTCACACCCGAGCAATTTCTGAAGGCCTTCGTCAGGTTCATCGTAAAAAGCAAACTGCCATTTACCTTGGCTGAGAACAACGATTTGTAGGAACTTTTGGAGATTGCACAATCTGCATCTGCCACGGAAATGGTGCAGCTCCCAAGTGCCGATACAATTGCGAATAAGGTAAATATTAGATACATTTTTTCCATGCACAATACAGACAAAAAATTATAATTTTCATGCCCCATTTATTACCTTTAGACCAAAGAGGAGTACGGCCTGTACAAAACTAAGTTGCGCGCCGTGTTGGACAAGATTCCTGCAATTTCATGCACACTTGATGGTTGGACCAGCCCCTACAACGATGCTTTCCTTTCTGTTACTGGCCACTGGATTTCCCCATCGACTTGGACCATGCATGAAATCATCCTCGGATTTGTATCACTGGAGGGGCCCCATTCAGCAGAAAATCTTGCCAATGCTTTTATCCGTGTCTTGGATGAGTTCGGCCTAGGGCCCAAACTATTTACTATCACGACGGATAATGCTTCAAATATGAAGAAGATGGCTCGGATCGTTGAGCACCACGCTGTTGACAATGGATGGTAAGTATCGAGAGTATAAATGCGAATTTGAAATATTTGGCAATATCGGTTCATGAGCTTATACAATACCATCTGTATTAGGTCATTCTATGCAGGGCAGCACCATATCCCATGCCTTGGCCATGTGCTGAACTTGGCGGTCCAAGACATCCTACGTTGAAGCCTAGGTCCAACGTTGCGCGACAATACTGGTGATAGTGATGCCGAGGACGAAAGTGACGACGTCGATGTCAATGCAACCTTCGAGGTAAACGCAGAACGCGCTTTGGAGGAGCAAGAGATCGAAGCAATGAATGTGCTGGTCAAGCTACGAAAAGGAATCAAAAAGACTCGGTAAGTGATTACTATCATCAAATACGTATTCCCTACTCGATGGTATCATTGGCACCATTTACTCATTATACCTTTGATTTTACATAGTTCTTCGCCTCAGCGCATGGAGCAGTTCATGCGCCAACAAAACTCGGATTGCTCCACTCAGCTCACCCTCCATATCGACGTGGCCACCCGCTGGAATTCGACGTATGACATGCTTGACTGTGCAGCCTTACTACGTGTACCATATAACGTACTTTGCTCGAATAGCATCAACGATGAGTTATTACCGTTCAAGCTCACAACGGAAGAATGGAAGCGTATCGACCAGCTGAAGGAAATCTTGGCGCCCTTCTATAAGTCGACCAAAGCCTTGTCCGCCAGTACGAGCCACCCTACCATCAACACGGCGATTGTCCATTATAACAAGTTGATGGATACTTTGGAGGACGTTGTCAGCGATGGTTATCCACCGGAATTAAAACGTGCGGCCAGACGTGGCCTCGACAAGTTCCAAAGGTACTATTGCAAGGTAGACGATACGGATGTATACGCAGTTGCGACGGCATTGGATCCGCAGATGAAGTTTTCTTGGTGGCGCCAAGCAGGGTGGGAAGACGAATACCAAGTTTCGAGCCAGCGGATGGTGCACGAGGCCTGGGCAGCATTCCCGAAAGGCGCTGCTATGAGGCCCGAAGTGAATGACGAGATGCAAAGCTTGTACAGCCTATATATGACGTCCACGGCTGGTGACGAATTAGAGGTTTACTTGGACGAGCGATTAAGAAGACCGGTACCAAACCAGAAAGGACAAGAACCACTGGTCCTTTCATACTGGAAATCCCAGCAAAATATTTGGCGGTCCCAGTCACTTCCACACCATCGGAACGTTGCTTTTCCCAAACTCGACTTCTCCTGCCGTACACACGAAACCGCCTCCAACCGCACACCATCGAAATGCTAATGCTTTTGGATTCGTGGTGCTCCTTCGACTTTCACGATTAAAACGTTTCCGTCTCTTCGTTCCTGTATCTCCTTTCCGCACCTCTTTTTTGTACCTCTTTTCCCTAGTTCTTTTTCTTTTCCTGCTTTCTTTTTCTGCTTTTTTATTTATTTTCTCTTCTCTTCTTTACTATTTTTCCCTCCCTTCTGCTTTTGCAGGTTTTGTTAAGTTTTTAAATGAAGTACGGCTTGCAAATACACTACTTCTTGGTCTTTTTGGAATAACATTGTTCGTCACTTCCATTATAGCCTACTTTGTACTAATTACCAAAATCGCTAAATGCAATCTTCTGCCTCTCGGTTCTTCGGTTCTACTTATGCAGAACCGGTTCGGTTCCGGTTCGGTTCTTGACAGGAACCGAACCGTATTTTCTCGGTTTCGGTTCGGTTCGGTTCCGGTTCTACGGTTCTGATACGGATCCCTATTGCCATCACAAGGGACGCCGAAACCCGAGGCATTGCCGCAAAATCTGTCAAGGAGTGGGTCATAGAGTTTGCGATGAAATGCAATTTCTATCAGTAAGTAGACTTGGATAGTACATTCTACCGAAGATCCATATGCCTGGTTGTCTCATATCTTCCATTGCCTGTTAGCCTAAGCCAATCTTTGATTCTAGACCTGGGCAACGCGCATTGGACAGAGGTTTTTTCGGAGGAGGAGCTGGAAGAGTTGGAGGGGTTCGGGAGACCAGTTCTCCCACCCATTGACAAGGCTGTAGAAGCCAATTTGAATAATTTGAGAAAGGTGGTAAGTGATTTGAAGTTGTATTACCATACTGTCTATGAGAACCCAATGCTCACGATATTTTATCACTAAAGAAAACTGCCCGAGAGGCCTACGAGTTCGCACGAAGGATGGAGTACGATGTTGAAGTTGACGGCATGCTCGCATGGCTGTCATTGACACTGCAGAACACTGCTTCATTGTTTTTAAAGAAAAACAACTACAACATCCAACAGTACCTTGAATCAGAAAAGCTCTATTATCTATGGAGCTTTGTTAATACGATTTTTAATGACTCAGAGTATATTGATGCACTTGGGTAAGCTGACCGCGTGGATGCTTATGTTTTGATTGCAAACTAATGCTTGGAAAATGATGCTTATAGCAAGGAAAAGTCAAGCGTTGCGAATGCGGAGGCAAGCAATAACAAGAGGAAGATATCAGCAGTTAATGTGGTAAACAGCTTGAAGATCGGACGAAGAATGGACACCGTGTACGTGGGAGCCGGAGATGTGGAGTTGGGGTGCCTCAAGATTGGGAAAACGAGCGATCAAACGAAGGAATGGTCCGATGGATTGATCAAGATGCCAATCGTCATGCGGGACATGCTGTTAAAGATGGTCAACCGATCTCCAGACCTCATCAACAAGCTGCACACCATGGGATACAATATCAATGGTACGTATAGTGTGTTAGATAAGTAACTTAATGTTGGCAAGGATACTTACTATGTGCCCCACAACTCTTAGGCAATGATATTGTCCTTCTTGACATGGATATACCACAAGGGTATATCACTAGAATTCGACGTACAAGGCCAGCAGAATATCCAAACAAGGATAATTTCGTCGTGCGCTTGTGCCCTCTCCTCAAACTCGCTGCTTGTGGAAAGCAAATAGCTGAGGACACATATGAAACCTACAGTTCTTATGAAGTGCCTTTGTCGACGTTGACATTCTGAACAAATCCAGCCATTCCTCCCGCTACGTTTCTCCCCGGCTCAGTGTCGTCCGCATCATCTGCACCATCATCATCATCAGCCATAACTTCCTCCACATCAGCGACCTCGTCAAACAAAAAACAAAAAAGCACATAATCTCATATACCATATTACCTTTTACCAATTTTCATCTGTCATGTTTTTTAAGCGTTTTCATTATGTAATTTCGTCATTATTCATTATTCAGTATTCTCATCCTGTAATTCCGTAGTACTTACATCAATCAGATCTGTCATTATTCTTCAAGATTCAATCACATAGTTTCAGCTGAAACCAAAACAGAGTAAAAGGGCAGATTACGAACCAGTATCAATATAGAATTAGAAGGAAAGTTTTTTTGATTTATTCCAGTATCTGAAGCTAGAATGCATCGTGTTTCGGTCCTCGTTTGTTGGCACCTTACTATTTAATTGACACGATGGAGAAATTATACTTCTACTACCACAGGAGCAGCTGTTGTTTGAAAGGCACTGTTTTCGGGTAATGTTGAAAAGTATGTCCTTCACAGCAGCTTCACATCTTTCTTTCTTTTTATTATTTGAAATCAAAGCAATCTATAATGTACTTCTTTTAAACACTGTATACCATTACAATAGCCTTGTTCCTTTCTTACCTACCTCTGCTATTCCAAGCTATATATATGTACATTCTCGCATATAATAGGCAGGATATTTCAACAGCACTTTTTATAGACAATTTTCATGATACAAGCAGCTGAAATGGGTACACAGTAACAGGATAAGAAGTACACCGCTAAATGAAGGGAAATGAATTTGATCGCTTCTTCATATGTAGTACATAAATCGTAAAAAAGGTGACTAGCTGGCACAAGTATAGCAGTACTTAAAATTCTATTACTTATGTAATAGCTTTCCTCACGTTTTCTTCTAACTTTATCAGCACCGAAACTTTACCTTTCTATAATTTGAGTCCCACAGCGCCATAACCTTTCTTCTTTTGCTTAGGCTCAGCAACTTTCAGACGACGACTCGGTTTTAGTAACGCACCAATGTTCAATTAGACAATGGAAACAGCACAGAATTCGAGCATATCAAGTACAAATGATACTGCACGCGTGGCACGAAGGTAGATATAGCGAAATTGATATGTAAGCTCTCGTTAAGACTTGATTTTTATTAAATAGTACTTGATAATGCGTTGGTGTTGATGTGCCATGAAGAGCTGGGTGGGACTGAAGATCTGTGTAAAGGTAAATGAGTGCTAAAAGGCTATAGTTAGTAACATGTTAATAAATTTCCTGATATGAGAGCTCCGTTTATCTGTTTCTCAAACATACGCACACATGTGGCACTTACAAAAGCAGATAGTTGAAAGATCCTGGACATTATCCTGCCTTGAACTTGATCCGTGTTTATCGGCGTTTCACAAATTGTGCACTCGACAGCATTTAATTTATTTCTATAAAATAAAAAGATAGCCCTGTTAGTATAAGTGACAACCATAAGTTTATGCCACTATCCCATAGAGCAAAACCATATTGTGACACTGTTTAGCAACGCCAAACGAACGTTGCTTGGGTTTCGTCGAACTTTTCCACTTAGAGAACTCACTCCGTAATACTGGCATATTTGAGCAATTCCAGTAGGCCGAGCCCAACATACAATTGCTATATCATACGATAAAGTATCACATCGCCGTTAGGAGGTTTTTGGTCAAACGTATATACGGCTCACTGCTGAGCAGTATCTCTCGAGCAACGAAGAATTGTTTCATGACAATATATATATATATAAGGCAGCATTTCCAATTTTAAAGGCGCTACCTGTTGCCTTAGTAGTTGTTACTTTCTATCCAACAATAAAATCAAAAGGACCACGATCTTAGCTTAAGAAGACAACTGTAAAGCGACGAGTTACGATAGCACAATGGTAGAGCTTTTGAGAGAAAACGCAGAGAGGGAGAGGGACGCAAGGCAATAGTGGGATCGACCCACGCACCTGCAAGGTATCATTCCGCTTTCTACTTGAGACGGCTTAAAAGTGCTATCTTTGATTTATGAAGCGAAAAAGAAAACGCAGAGAGGGAGAGGTACCAAAGGCATTGAGAATTTTGTATTGCTGTTGGAGCCACAGTGTTATTAGGGCTTAGGAAATCAACCAATTACGGTGTAAGAACGAAATGAGGGACGATAATGAGAACTAATGAAAGCAATAAATATGATACGCCATGTGAAAAGGGGTACAATCTTCATTGCAACACAGGCGACGGTGTCTGACTTCCATATACCCTACCTGTCACGATCGCTCGAACGCTGAAGCAGCGATCTATTTGGGGTTCCTCTGGCAACATCTACAGCACAACATCGCCTTTTAATAGATCGACTCCTTATCAGTATACGCAACGGCTGCTATCTACATCAACAACGCCAACTGTCTGTGCACGGGCGTGCAACAGTTCTCAGCACATTCTTACTCTCTCGACTATGGTATGTCCTGAGGTTAACCGTAACCGATACCTCTGCTTCGTCCTTTAAATTACGTTACAGAGCGTCATATCCAGCTTTATCTCGCACTGCAAGTTTCCCCGAATCGCCATATCCCGTCTCTAGAAACCATAGCAACAGGGCGGTTTACAAGTTCTCGACCCTCGAGCACAGCACCAAGCACTGCAACTACGTTGGATACAACCTCTAGTCGATTATCCTAACGCCAATACATTAGGTTCCCTGGTAATACTTTATCTGGCGCACCACCTGCTGTGCATCACATCGAATCTGCCGATCATTGCCTCCTACTCGCCTTCCCTGAAACATGCCCTCGTCTTCTACAGCAACAACCTTCGACAATAGCGTCACTTACTCTTGCCTCAATTGATCAAGTTCAACTGCCACCGTCGTCCGTCTATATCCTACTGGCACTTGGGCTCTGCTTACCGTGCTGCGCAGAAAATGCCGGTGTCAAGGACTTGCTCCGCTCCTTGACCCTCAAGAAAATGAAAGTATCGGATCTGTACCTCTTTGACACGACAAATAGTTCTCTACGACGACGTCTACCACAGGACGATTCAATCCCCCATCCACGTGTCACTCGCCACTTTTTCAAAACCATGTAGCATGGCAGCATCATACTGTAATACTTTTTTCAGTCGACTTTGTCTCACAGCATCTCATCTATTGGCTCAACACAATGGGCAGCGAGGCACCGCCGATGGTAGCGTGCTGCGCCCCCCTTTTCATTGTCCATTTCACCAACCAAGGTCTCACCACTCGCACTTTTCGTCGTCTCATTTTAAGCACTACTTGAACGCCGCCACGCTCCATGACATCTACTGCTAGATGTTGGCGCCAGTTCTGGCTTAGTACGATGCACCATCCAACCTGAAATCTCTGGTATCGCACAATCCATCACACACTCCTCACTGCCAGTCTCCTTCACCTTATTGTTCCGGATTTTATGCCAAGCTCGTGATGCCAATTATGCCTAGGTTTGATTGATACTACCTGTCACTTTCTTATCTATTGCCTACTGTGTTAGGCAGTATGGAAACAAGTCTGGGGCTTCCTTAGTCTTTTACACCGAACTAGACTGTGATGTCCTCCTACATTTCATCATCAATCTAGACTAGCATGAAGCCCCTACCACAACTATGCACCTACGGACCATGGTCGTTCAATCCATCCTCCTGGCACGCTGGCGTGTCTACTAGACTTGGATTTTCGACCGAGTCCCTTTAAACTACTATATGGTGATCTTACTAGCAATATAGCTACTTACTCAGCTTCGTCTCCCAAGATCACTACCTTAGATTAAGAGACTTATTTTCGTCCCTCTCTACATTTTATTCTGTACTTTCCACCTCTTCCTATTGTCTCTAGCACAACACTGCTATGTACATGTGACATGGGCCTACAGGCTCACACAAAAAGAGTCGTGTTGTAAGTTCCAACTTACAACTTTAGAGGGTAGAGCAACTTACTACTATAAGTTAATATCCTCGTTACTACTCTGGGGAATTTAGTCCATAAAGGAAAGTTTAGTCATTAGAAGAATTATTGATCAAAAGATAAAACATTTTATATGTTTCATCTTTTTTAATCATTAAGTCTTTAAAGTTAATGATCAAAATTAATAAATTATTCTAAATGATAAATATTTAGATAATTTTAATTATTTTTTCTTAGATATAAAATAATCAAAAAATAATTTTTTTTATTTATTGTCATTATCATTAAGGATAAATCAATTAAAAGTTATATCAATTTTTATATAAAATTTAAACAATAAGTTTTACAAAATCAAATATTTAAAAGATTTATCTACAATTAAGGATTGCTCTTCTCAAGCCATCATCTACTTTGAACTCAATTAAGGGCGAATACGCGTTCCATAGTAGGTCTTTCCATTGCTACGCACCGTTACTGTTACCATGGAGATCTGGACAGGTGATTCAGTGAGCAGAATTTATAGATCTGCTTTTCGTTAACTTAATTGTTTCTATCTCACTTATAGTAATAGAAGCCTATTTGAAAGGGCCCCACATGAACCGAAAAGCACCCAGCATTGCTGCCTTTGTAAAAGAGCATACAGAGTTTGTTGCACTGGCGTCCTACTATTAGTTGTCTAACCAATTATAATCTACTAGCTGTAATATAGATAATAAAATTGCTATGATCGGTATAACCATCAGTGGCCGAATTAATTATTGATTTACAATAAAAATAATAAAAATTGAATTTTTTTATTTATATTGGTAGCCTCCCACGAGAAAAAAAAGAGCGATTGTTTAAAGTACATAACAACAAATAAAAATGAACACAACACAAATCACTGAACAACTCGATATTGAAATTAAAGATTTAATTGATAATAAATGGAATTTTCTTGATAAATCTTGGCCTGAAATGCAACATAGATTTAATCATAGAACAGCTATTAAAGATATGAAGAATAATACAATAAATGATATAAAGGATGTATTACTTAATAGATTTGGATTTATATCTGTATTTTATTTTCTTTCAGTTTTATATAGAAATATTGAATATCCAGGGCCATACCGCGAGATTGAAAAAGGACTTGCATTATTATATCATATGGTATCAGGTGTATCAGGAAAGGATATGCATACTGTTATGCCATATGCAACATTTTATGATTTGTATAAGCGGTTCTGGATAACTAACTATAATGAATTGAATAAAAAGGTAAAACAAGATTTAGATAGTATGTTCTCATCACCACGTTTTCGCATTCTATCAGCAATAATAAACAATCCAGATGGTTTTAAGAATGTTACACTATTTATTGATGGACATGATAGTAAAATAAAGTATTATAAACCAAATGAGTCACATTCACAGTTATATTCATATAAATTAAAAGGGCCAGCTATACGTACACAAGTTATACAGGATATGAATGAAATAATTACACATGTTTCAGTATCTGAAAAATGTGCTATCAGAAATGATGGTACTATGTTTATTAATATGAAACTATATAAAAAAAAGTGAGGCAGATTGTTTAGGAATGGATGGTGGATATAATTTATTTATACAAAAGTTTAAAGATAATGCGACAGATGCTGGATATAGTTTTTATGATCGTAATTTTTTACATCCCATAAGAAAAGAACCAGGACAAAAGTTAACAATCAATGAGACATACTTTAATAACAAGTTTGGATCATTTCGTTCAGCAATAGAAGTACAGTTTTCTATGTTAGGCTCTAAAGTTGAACGATTTAATAATAATCGTGCAGCATTGCAAATATCTGATATAAGATATTATAATATTCAGTTTCGTGTTGCTTGTATTCTTACTAATATATGGCGATTTGTAAATAAGTATAATATAGAGGTACAACCACATCATAAATTATGGTATGGAAAAGATTTTGAATTCCCAAGTAAGAAAAACAAACTTGACTTAGTATTTTCAAATGAGCAAAAAGTAAATACTGAATATAACGAAATGGTTGACATGCAGCAGAAATTTCTACAGCTTAATATTAATCAATCAATAGATATGGCTATAGATAGTGAGGACGAAACTGAAAATAATACATCTAAACGCAAGAGAAAAAATCAAAGAGAACAGAGAAATATAGAACATAGTAATTCATATGAAATTGAGAAGATTGTAGGACATGTGTATACTGATAATAAGTACATATTTGAGGTTAAGTGGGTTGGATATAGTGTAAAGGATAATAGTTGGTTAACAGTTGATAAGTTTAATTCCCGGGAAATGCTACATGAATATATGGCCACACAAGGTATTCAGCTCTAAATTAATTTCTTACTTATTTGCTTATTAACAAACCTCATATTGAAACTGACTGCATCAACCTTTCGTTTACTTGCCCAATTATATTTATGTTTTATGCATTCATTAGTTATACTTGTACTTATATTAGTACCTGTTGATTTATTTTTGACGTCAGTTTCTTTTGTTATATCTATATCATCTATTATAGCCTGTTTTATATCCTTATGCTTTTTAAAATATTCTTTTGGCTGTATTTCTTCTACTATTTGCTTGTTTCCCCGTTTATTTTTAATGTGTCTTTTTTTCTTTTTACGTTTTGGTATATTATTTGGTATGTTGCAGTCACTGCTTTTCTCTGATTCAGATGTACTTACATCTATGTATTTATGTTTCTCTATATCTTCTGGCGGGTCTTCCCAATCAGTAGTATCATTTACAACATCATCACATTTTATATCATTAAACACATCTTCCCAATGCCTACAATCTGCTGATGGTGGTACCTTTACAGTTGACCATTCTCTATTATTTTGTTGAGGTGGTTTATGTTGTTTATTGTTCTGTGTATTATTACTATTATGTTTTTCTTCTTGTTCCTTCATATATTCTTCTGTATCAGCTAATTCTTGTAGTTCCTCTACTGTTTTATCCATCGGTGTATATTTTTTAATATCATCCTGACCACTATTATGTGCATAACGGATAAATGTATGCTGATCTTGGTATTCGTTTTTGAATTCATCTTTGTATAAGTCCTCATACATATCCATGTTTTCATAATACATGAATTTATTTTCATAAACCTTCACCTTCTTTGTGTATGGATTCCATATTATATGACCTTTACGGTTCTTATCAACATAGATAATATATAAACGATTGAGCATTGGCTCTAACTCATATACTGATTTATTTCTGTATAACATGTGCGGCATATAGTTACTATTCAGTACTATTGGCATATTTTTCTTTTTAGTTATTGACTTTGTGAATTTGCCATTAAGTTTTAACCGTGTTCCTTCTAACATTTGCTTTAAAAATGTTAATTTGAAATCTGAACCTGTTTCTTCATTATACATAAAATCATAATCATCATCCTTATAATCTGACCAATCATTTTCTTTATTCATTAGATATGCTCGATGGCCACCTTGTCTAATACATCAATGTTATATGTCTTACCTACATTTGATGGACCTACAATCCAGTATTGTGGTATCTTATTTTTACCACCAAACATTGTTTCAATACCAAACATAGACCACATACAGTCATTTCAAAAAGTAAAGTCGCTGATTTTGAATTTGATGTCGTGCAAAAAGTCTTCGTGTTCAACAACGATGTCAGCTGGTCCAAAAATAAAATCGTGTTCACGTGTCACAAACACATCGTTTATTTTTACTTGTCGCTTAGTAATTGGTTGTCGTTCCTAACCCAATCGTGGTTGCCTCCATTCCGTCCTCAGATGTGGTTGGTTGGTTAACGCTCTTCTAGCCGCGCTTTTATTCTCAGATAAACAATAAAAAGAAAATTCATTCTACAATCTAGTACTTTAGTTCTTTCTAAGCCGCGCATTCGTGGTAAATGAGTTCAAATGAAGAAACCTACGCACAAAGACTCCAAGTACTTGAAGAATTGGAGCAACGCCTTCGCACAAAACTCGAGGAACGCGACCGAGGAGACAGACCAGAGTTGCCCATCGACATTAGAAGTGAACTCGACGACTCGACCCAACTTGACTTGGACGACAATTTCAAGATTTTCAAGAGAGACCTCATTAAGTATAACGGCGATAAATGGACCCGATCAGGTGCTGTCAACAAAGTATTTGTCCACGAACTCAAAAAAGCGACGTTGGACGCCAATCAAACAATCAATGGCAAGTACAAGGACGCAGACCGGATGCGAAACGCGGCTCGAGCTGCAACAGAGATCTTTGACAACTTGCAACAACTTATCGAGCGAGGTGGTAGCGACAACGATGAACAAGACCTTAGGCAGATCATGGAAAAAGCTAGACGACTTGCAGTTTATGGTTTCGCGACAGGAAAACAGCAAGAGCGAGAGGCAAGAACAACAGTTTCAAAAGCCCTCAAGTTACCAGCGAGTGTCCGATATATGGAGGAAGAAGACGAAGCAGGCAAAGACCTGGCGTTCAGCCAAGACATGGTGCAAAAAATTGAACAAGCCAGATACGATCAACAAATTATCAGAGCAGCCATCAACAGAAACCGCAATGGATATAACGGATATAACAATGGTGGAGGCCGAGGCCGGGGCCGCAGATTCAACAACTTCGGCAGGGGTGGCTACAAGTCCAGCTCTTTTTTTGGCAGACCGAAACCCAACAACAACTACAGCCAAAACAACACCAATCAGACCAATCCCGATCCTAGACAGTAGTGCCGCCGTTGACGGAACAACACTACACAATTCCCCCCGATGGTATTCCACCGGGGGCGCGCCTATTATATTTTGCCGATCAATGGAAGAAGATAACGAACCATCCATGGCCTTTGTCTATCGTCCAAGAGGGCTACAAAATTCAATTTCAAACGCAACCACAACCATGGTTTTCCAAGAGGGTGACACAGGATGCGGCAGCACAGACCAGGATCGACCAGGCCGTGGCACAGTTTCAAGTAGCACAAGTGATAGAGAGATCACCTACCCAAGACCGCCGGTTTTTGTCGACATTGTTTACCATCCAAGAACCTACGAAGATTCGACCGATTTTCGATGGCCGCAAGATAAACCGATTCATCCAGTATCAGAAATTTCGGATGGAAGGTTTGCCAGCCCTACGGGATTTGATCGAAGGCAAGGATTTTATCTGCAAAATCGATATGAGAGATGCGTACACGGTGGTTCCGATCCACCCCGATTCGCGAGACTTTTTGACATTCGAGACCAAAGATGGTGTAGTGATGCGGTACAGGTCGCTCCCCTTTGGGGCAAGCATGGCGCCACGAGTATGGTCGAAACTACTTCGATATGCCCTAGAACCACTCAGACGCCAGGGGATGCGCTTTTGCTACTACATCGACGACGTGTGTCTATTGAATCAATCGGCAACCAGCTTGAAACAAGATTGCGAGAAAATGATCAACCATCTCACGTCCTTGGGTTTCATCATCAACCACAAGAAGAGCGACCTCAAACCGAAACAAGTACAAGAATTCTTGGGTTTTCAATTCAACACGATCACGGGACTTATCCAAGTGCCAACACACAAACTGAACAAGCTGGTGCGACGCATCAAGCAAGCCAAAAACCAAGTGTTCTCGTGCCGATGGATCGCCGGATTACTTGGCAAGATGACAGCGATGATTCCAGCAATTGGCGATGCCCTACTCCATATACGACACATACAGCGTGCATTGACCACAACATTGCAACAGACACGACAAGGGTGGGAGGCTCCATGCCAATTAACCAAACTGGCAATACAGGATTTGAATTGGTGGCTCACCCTTGCAGAGAGCCGGAATGGCTTACCTATCCATCGACCACCACCAGAATTACCGGCAGTAACCATCCATACAGATGCGGCGGCGTCTGGGTGGGGAATAGCATCCGAATTAGGCGAATTCGCAGGATATTGGCGCACCGACGAAGAATCCGAATCGATAAATGTTCGAGAACTAGCAACGATCAAGATAGCGTTGGAGATCCATGCAAAACGGTTTGCAAACTCAACAATACACATCTACACCGACAACATAACAGCGCTAAAATATGCAAGCAAGGCAGGCGGTACGGCATCCATATCACTGCAGCAACTCGCCTTAGACATTCAAGATATATGTCTCGATTACAACCTCACAGTCAGATTCTCTCATATTGCGGGCGTCAAGAACGTGGCGGCGGATCGGCTCAGCAGACAGCGCAAACCGATTTACGAATGGACGTTGCCGTACAGCAAATTCTACAAGATTCTACAGCAATGGGGACCGCTAACGATCGACGCTTTTGCAGGGAGGCACAACAATCGACTTCCGACGTATTGGGCGAGGCAACCGGATGGCAATCAAGCAGCAGTAGACGCTTTCCAACAACCATGGCCGAAACGCGGATTGTACCTTCATCCACCATGGCAACTGATTCCGAAAGTCATCCGCAAATTCAATCAAGATCGAGTGCAACAAGTCGTGTTGGTCACTCCGATGTGGCCAACCCAGTTTTGGTGGCCGATGATTTTGAACCAAGTACGGGACCCACCATTAATAATGCCGATCAACCAACGAATCAACTTAGTCGCATGGCGATTATTGAACGCACAGGGCACAAAGAAGGCTATAGCAAGGAAACGACAAAATTTTTAACAAAAGCCACCCGTTCATCAACAAGAAGGAAATACAATCATTATTGGATTCGTTATGCCAAATGGTGTCGTGCTCAGGTTCCTATTCAAGACCCGGAACAATATAATCCCAAGATGCTGGTAGAGTTCCTGGAAGCCAACGTAGACTTAGGATATGATTCCCTCAATGGAATGCGATCATCGATTGCGTCAGTGTTTGGCGTTACACATCCATGGCGACAGCCCATTGCTGAGCACCCAGACGTCAAACGGTTCTTTGCTGCTAAAAGACGCACAACATTCAAGAGGCCTAATATTAGTCAAGAAATTTGGGATACGGACAAGGTGATAACCTTACTGAAGGAATGGGGCCCAACGGAGCAACTGACGATGGACAAACTCCAAAAGAAAACCATCATGTTACTGTGTTTGGCAACCATGTGGCGCACAAGATCGGACATTGGACGCTTGCAACTACGAGACGTGCATATACAATATGACAACGGAGAATGTATTGGCATGATCCTCATTGCTCGAGAACCAAAAGAGAGCCAAGTCAAAGATTCAAAAATTGGTGTCATTGCAGACCAATCCATATGCCCTGTCCGCACCTTACACACTTGGATGAAGAAATCACAACCGTTGCGCTGCAATTTACCTACAGATCAAACACTCTTTTTAGCCAACATTTACAAGACTCCAAGAGTAGCAAGTCCTGTAACCGTTGCGAACTGGGTTACTAAGGTCATGGCCGAGGCAGGCATTGATACTACCATTTTTAAGGCACATTCCACGCGTTCGGCGGCGAGTACAAAGGCTGCTGAAAAAGGCATAGACGTTGATATGATCAAGGAACATGGCCATTGGAGCAAGAAGAGCGAGACGTTTGAACATTATTATTATCGCCCTCGCGACCAACATGCACGTGGCAGACAAGTAGTTACGACAATTTTTTCGTCCACGGAGAACACACCAACCACATCTGAGGACGGAATGGAGGCAACCACGATTGGGTTAGGAACGACAACCAATAGGCTAGTTGCCGGAATGGAGTCCGATGATGTGGTGGGGACCCGCCCTTGGTATCAACGCTTGATTTGGCCCTTCCCATAATATCATATACTTAGACAAAAAAAATTGTAATACATAGCTTAGAAAGAACTAAAGTACTAGATTGTAGAATGAATTTTCTTTTTATTGTTTATCTGAGAATAAAAGCGCGGCTAGAAGAGCGTTAACCAACCAACCACATCATCGGACTCCATTCCGGCAACTAGCCTATTATCCAATAGATTTCTTGGCATCAAATTGTTATAAAAAAAGGAAAAAAGATTTTCTGCGAACTTATTGTTTTCTGTTTCCTATTTACAATTTATTTTACAGACATTCAGAATGAGTATGCAATTTCTTTACGAAGATGGACAGGGACATGTTGTTGATGAACACAGAATTGAGCCCATGGATCTTGTTGTTGACGAGGAGTTATTTGCTATTGAAACAATAAGTTCTCGCACTCAATTTCTAATGAATAAACCTCCAGAAAGACCTTTTAATCCTGTAGTACATTCAGTTGCAAATGAAAGGAGCATTGAAGATGTTGATATAGAGTTATGCAATAAGCGACGCTATATAGTTTACTCTGATGAAGACAAAACTAGATTCTTTCATTTATTTTTCAGCAAATGCCTGAATGCTTCTGCTGCTGCGAGACAATTGGGTATTCATATCCGGGCAGCGCAGAGATGGGTTAAACGTTATTATGAAGACCCTGAAAACATCTTCGAGAAAAAGAAATAGTCAGGTCGGGGTCGTATTCTTGGGGAAGAACATAAAAGCATTTCTTTTAAATTACATTGATGAGAATCCTTCTGCCGTAGTCAGTGAAGTGGCAGAAAGTTTGAAACAAAACTTTGAACTCAACGTTTCTCGTAGTACTGTTTACAACTTCATGACAACTCAGTGCAATCTATCCATTAAGCAGGCACAAATTTCACCCTATGGAGAGAAACAGTGAGGAAAAAATCCAGCAAAGGTACGATTGGGTTCAAAAGTGGCAGCAAACTGACCTGGATTTCACAACAAATTGTGTTTTTCTTGACAAATCAGCCTTTCACATTAATTTCAAAACGGGGTATGGCTTGGTCAAAGAAAGGCACTCCTGTGATAGTTACAGTACCTACAACGAAGGCAAACGCAACTTCAATTTTAGGTGCAATATCCACAACTGGCTTAATTAATGTTAGCTTGAGAGTTCCAAAACGTATCAAAAAGAGAAAGCTTGGACGTGCAACTGATGGTTATAGCACAGGGACAGTGACAGGCCATTATCTAAGCTTTGTAAAAGCTACTCTCGACGAAATGGACAGGTATCCAGAAATGATGGGACACTACCTTGTCATGGATAATGCTCCTATTCACAATTCAACTGATATTGGTAAGTATATCAATTCACAAGGATACAGATTCGTATATCTTCCTCCATACTCTCCCGAACTGAATCCAATTGAGCAGTTCTGGTCAATTGTCAAAAGTAAAGTGAAACGAAATAAGTTTCTCGAAAAAGAGACACTAATGACTAGAATCAGTGAAGCGTGTGATAGTTTATATCTAAGTGACTTCAATGGCTTTGTTTCTCATTCTGTTAAATGTTTTGACAAGTGTCTCAACAAAGAAAAGTTATAAAACGTGAAGAGCAAAAAAAAGAGAAAAAAAGATATTCCTATGTATAATGAGCACTTTATACTGAATCAATTTACCAAGGATAACTCTCCTCTTAGTTGATGCTCGCAATAAGGATTGTTTTCTACATGATTTGTTGCACTTGTTTGGAGTGGAATAACCCCCCCTAATTTTCAGATGTTCAAACGATAATCCAGGCTATCCTAGACTATCCTAGGCTATCCTAGACTATCCTAGACTATCCTAGACTATCTTAGACTAAAAAAAACCATGCAGTCCATTACAATTATTTATTCATCAATTGTGGTAAAGTTGGATATGACAGGACCTCTTGCGGTTCTTGGACTGCGAAAATAGCTGTTGGATATTTGCCATTGGCAAGGTTGGAGCACAGCGATGCTTGATGGTCTCCGGGTGTGCTGCACGAACACAGACGCGTTCAAAGATGTCCAAAACTTTGAGAATATCAGGAACCTTGTAAACCGGACCAGGCAAGTCGTTGATGCTGTCTGGGACCTTGATAGTTGCCAGAGGAATCATGGTATAAATGCTTTGGGCGGGTAACGTCAGAAGATAATACACAACAGTTCGTCCAATGATTTGTACGGCCAGAATTCCTTCAAACAACTGGTCGTCGAGAGCGTCCTTGCAAAACCTGGCTACCTTGATCAGATCCTTGCAAATAATAAAGTGATCGTCGCTATACATGGCAGATTTGGCTTCACCATAGGCCAGGGTGGTTGCCCATTTGATGCCTAAAGACTTGGTAACACTCAGGTCTGGCCGGGAACTTGATGCTTCCTTAGCCTTGGCCTCCAAGGTGGTTTCGTCCAGCCAGCGCAAGTAGATACTATTGTCTGGATCATCAAATAGACCGGCCAAAAAAGGATCAATGAAGCGAGAGCGAAGCTCCATCTCGTTCACGTTTTCTTCGATAGTCACAAGAGGTAACTTTGAAACCAAGTTGCTGATCGCTTTGGCAATTTTCTTTTTCATGGTAGGTAGAGCCAGAGATTTAAAGCTGATCTCAGCCTCATCCCGGCCAATCTGTTTGTTAATAAACCGATCAAGGATGCTACTGAACTGTGTGGTCGTCGCGAGAGGGATGGGTTGGCGCTTGATGCCGTATGCTTGCTGGATATACTCGTCGATCATATGCCACTGATCGTAATCAAAATGTGGTTTCACCTCTTCTGGTATTTGTTTCCATCAAGAAGCAGCACTGAGGTGGATGATAGTATCAGTAACAAATTGTCTTCTAATGAGAGCTTCCATTTGTTTGCTTTGAGCGACATCTTCATGTTGTGAAATCCTGCTGACACATCAAGGCTGTTGATCACCAAATGCTCGCCCAGCGGCTGATCAAGGTTTACCCCATCGAAGCAAATGGCTTCATCAGACTGTCGTTTTTGTCCCGTCGTGCTTAATCCTGAGATGGATTGGTTGACGTCCACTGATGCGCTTAGCAGTGTGCTGCTGCTACTTTGATCGTGCTCACGCTGCTGGTTAGGGAGATGCTCATGGTGGCAAACCTCAAAATGCGCTTTCATAGCAGTCAGTTCGGCGCAATGATGCTGGCAAATTGGGCAACCAAAATGAATTATAACAGTCAGATTTGAAGAAGTAGAGGAATCATTGAGGTATAGGTACGAATCATTATTACGCAATCGTGCCTTCGTGATGCGGCTAGGAAAATCAAATTCGTGTGCCTGTGCAAGATGGCGTCGAAGGTTTTGTGATGTTCTGAAATTGACTGACAGTCGTTGCTCATAAAGCAGCAGTGAGCGATAAACACGGGAGTTGGTTGAGACATGTAAAAAGTGGGAAGGTGTAGGCTGCAGATTAGGCACAATCAGAGGCATATATTTTAGCCAATCAGAACCCTTCCAATGAATTAAGTCCTGGCTGGGCCATCCACAAGAGGTCCTGTCATATCCAACTTTACTACAATTGATGAATAAATAATTGTAATGGACTGCATGGTTTTTTTTTAGTCTAAGATAGTCTAGGATAGTCTAGGATAGTCTAGGATAGCCTAGGATAGTCTAGGATAGCCTAGGATAGTCTAGGATAGCCTAGGATAGTCTAGGATAGCCTAGGATAGTCTAGGATAGCCTAGGATAGTCTAGGATAGCCTAGGATAGTCTAGGATAGCCTGGATTATCGTTTGAACATCTGAAAATTAGGGGGGGTTATTCCACTCCAAACAAGTGCAACAAATCATGTAGAAAACAATCCTTATTGCGAGCATCAACTAAGAGGAGAGTTATCCTTGGTAAATTGATTCAGTATAAAGTGCTCATTATACATAGGAATATCTTTTTTTCTCTTTTTTTTGCTCTTCACGTTTTATAACTTTTCTTTGTTGAGACACTTGTCAAAACATTTAACAGAATGAGAAACAAAGCCATTGAAGTCACTTAGATATAAACTATCACACGCTTCACTGATTCTAGTCATTAGTGTCTCTTTTTCGAGAAACTTATTTCGTTTCACTTTACTTTTGACAATTGACCAGAACTGCTCAATTGGATTCAGTTCGGGAGAGTATGGAGGAAGATATACGAATCTGTATCCTTGTGAATTGATATACTTACCAATATCAGTTGAATTGTGAATAGGAGCATTATCCATGACAAGGTAGTGTCCCATCATTTCTGGATACCTGTCCATTTCGTCGAGAGTAGCTTTTACAAAGCTTAGATAATGGCCTGTCACTGTCCCTGTGCTATAACCATCAGTTGCACGTCCAAGCTTTCTCTTTTTGATACGTTTTGGAACTCTCAAGCTAACATTAATTAAGCCAGTTGTGGATATTGCACCTAAAATTGAAGTTGCGTTTGCCTTCGTTGTAGGTACTGTAACTATCACAGGAGTGCCTTTCTTTGACCAAGCCATACCCCGTTTTGAAATTAATGTGAAAGGCTGATTTGTCAAGAAAAACACAATTTGTTGTGAAATCCAGGTCAGTTTGCTGCCACTTTTGAACCCAATCGTACCTTTGCTGGATTTTTTCCTCACTGTTTCTCTCCATAGGGTGAAATTTGTGCCTGCTTAATGGATAGATTGCACTGAGTTGTCATGAAGTTGTAAACAGTACTACGAGAAACGTTGAGTTCAAAGTTTTGTTTCAAACTTTCTGCCACTTCACTGACTACGGCAGAAGGATTCTCATCAATGTAATTTAAAAGAAATGCTTTTATGTTCTTCCCCAAGAATACGACCCCGACCTGACTATTTCTTTTTCTCGAAGATGTTTTCAGGGTCTTCATAATAACGTTTAACCCATCTCTGCGCTGCCTGGATATGAATACCCAATTGTCTCGCAGCAGCAGAAGCATTCAGGCATTTGCTGAAAAATAAATGAAAGAATCTAGTTTTGTCTTCATCAGAGTAAACTATATAGCGTCGCTTATTGCATAACTCTATATCAACATCTTCAATGCTCCTTTCATTTGCAACTGAATGTACTACAGGATTAAAAGGTCTTTCTGGAGGTTTATTCATTAGAAATTGAGTGCGAGAACTTATTGTTTCAATAGCAAATAACTCCTCGTCAACAACAAGATCCATGGGCTCAATTCTGTGTTCATCAACAACATATCCCTGTCCATCTTCGTAAAGAAATTGCATACTCATTCTGAATGTCTGTAAAATAAATTGTAAATAGGAAACAGAAAACAATAAGTTCGCAGAAAATCTTTTTTCCTTTTTTTATAACAATTTGATGCCAAGAAATCTATTGGATAATTACTAAGCGACAAGTAAAAATAAACGATGTGTTTGTGACACGTGAACACGATTTTATTTTTGGACCAGCTGACATCGTTGTTGAACACGAAGACTTTTTGCACGACATCAAATTCAAAATCAGCGACTTTACTTTTTGAAATGGCTATATGTAATTTATTTCCAGGGTTATTTTCCATATCGGCATCATGAAAGTAAGAATTTAAATTTGATTTTACAGTATCATATTTCTATAGCAATTCTGGATATATTTCAGTAGCCTTCCACATATTAAGCTGCTTAGTAATTAATTGATATCCAAGTAACTGTTAGTGCATTTTTCTGGTTTTAATTTCATAATTTGGATCTATATTATAACAAATATAATCTTTTCCTTTCATACAATAGCTAATAGACTTTTGTGGATTACTACCTGGTTTAATATTTGGAGTAACACCATCAATAGTAAAGAATTTACGTGCTGTTTTTGTGTCGAACTGCTCATCCATTTGTATCTATATGTGTACATGTTTCTCATTGGTTTCTGGTGCAATTTCATCACATGCAATTGCCTTTTCAATTCGATAACCAATACGTTCATGTTTTATAGACCATTCCATGATTTGTTCTTTTGTTAAATTGAAGTCCTTACAAATATATGTGAACAGCCTTCTTTGCCGCCCTGCGAGGAATCTGCACCAGAGGTGTTACCCTCTAATATTGCATTAGAAAATTGAGGATTTGAGGAATTGAGGAATCTCACATATTCTCGAATTCTTCCAATTATTTTATTGTATGCATTATCTTTAGTTTTTTTATCTACTTTAGCCTGTGTAAGGTCTTTTTCGAGTTCTGACCTCAGTTGTGTGACAAGAGGTCTATACTCAATATGCTGATGGTTTTCAGTAAGGTGTTTTGCTCTTTCAATTAAGAGCGTCAATGTAATTCCTAAAATAGGAACAAATTCAGCCATAATGGCTAAGAATGCGAGAAGGTTGAGTTGGTTCATGTCGATTGTTGAAGTAATAAAAATAAAAAATATAACAAATATATTTTGCTTTATATTCTGTGGTATTATTTTTATATTAAAAAAAAATTCAATTTTTATTTTTTTCAAAAATTTAAATGTATGTATGCTAAGACATTCGTGCATGAATTATTTCAATAAAAATTAATTTGGCTATCCTGATATATCTTAGCTAATAAGTCATCTAGGGTTACTAGATCGCATTAAAATCATCATAACCATGGCCGGTCCCCACTGCACTCCAAGTTCGGTGAAGACCTTGAGTCCGTTTGGTCCAGCCGTATTTACAATATTGCTATAAAATTGGAGGTTTTCTTGGTAATTTCCATACTTACTCGCTCTTGTTTCTATGGTAACATCCTACTAAAAAAATCGTTTACTACAGTATGCAAGAGACATGACAACTGTGTTTGTCAACTTATAGTGGAATATGCTTGCAAAGTTTCTGGTATATGACAATCATACATAAGATTCTTAGTCATCATCTGCTCCTTGTTTAATACTGACTCTTTTATATAATTGCTGGGCTGCTCAGAGGAAAGTAACAGCCACAGCTACAGTATTAGCAACAGGGGTGATAACCAATTCAGCTTACAGGTAATCAAATTGATAGAATACTGATTTTTGAAACATATTTATAGTCACTGATGGCAATAGGTGCACCAAGAAATGAACGCCTGCCATTAGTTGTTTAGCTGCTTGTAAACTACTAGTCGCATTATAGCTAATAGATTACTGTAGCTGATATAGCCATCAATGGCCAAATTAAAATATTTATTCTAAATCAGATGAATAATCTGATTTATCTTTATTTATTTCATTTTGTTCTCTAATATATAATACTTGCATTTTCTGTTGTGTCATATAAATAATATCCTGATTTTTTTTACTTACTAGAAAGATATCATAGTTAAAATATGTTTTAAAAAACTTTTAACATATATATTTTTCTTTTTCTAATTAATTTATTATTTCATCAAAAAACCCATATCCACACATGTCCTTTAATATATCCATACAATTTAAACATGCTGCTATACATATAAAGTCAATATCACCTGAATCACAACCACCCTATGAGGTAGCTGCACTGGAAGTATTATTCTCTAACATTGCATCTAGGGATCCGTATCAGAACCGTAGAACCGGAACCGAACCGAACCGAAACCAAGAAAATACGGTTCGGTTCCTGTCAAGAACCGAACCGGAACCGAACCGGTTCTGTATAAGTAGAACCGAAGAACCGAGAGGCAGAAGATTGCAATCAGCGATTTTAGTAATTAGTATAAAGTAGGCTATAATGGAAGTTACGAACAATGTTATTCCGAAAAGACCACGAAGTAGTGTATTTGCAAGCCATACTTTATTGAAAAACTTAATAAAACCTACAAAAGCAGAAGGGAGTAAAAAATAGTAAAAAAACACTTCTTCTGACGGCAGCTTGCTTTCTCCGCCCATGACGCACATCATTACTTGTTCCTCTACTTTGCTACCCACAATGCATTTTTCTCCATGACGTACTACTTTACTAGATTTGTCATGGCTTCTCGATCAGTTTTATCAAGTTTGTGCATTCCGTTTGAGATTGCGCATTCTGGGGCTCATAACAGAATTATCTTACCCATTCACCCTTTGCCTTTTATGAGACACTATACACTATACACACGTAGAGACACAGCAGCTGTATGTACTGCCGGTTGTGGTTCAATTCCTCCAATGTCACGATAACATATTGTACTAGTAATACTAAGTCGCTCTAAGTAAGTACTATAAGCTCTACTTTTTTTTGTAAAAACTGTGCTTCAATCTTTTAACTATGCAATGACCCACATCGTATGAGAATGTTTACATTCTGTTTCTCTTATTCATTTTGAGATCGCTGTTCAATGTATAATAATAAACTATTCTTTTTTACTGCAGTATTCAAGTATACCGCGACATTTGAACACACACACAGCTTTCATTTAAAGATACCGGATCTTGCCTTTTTTATATACATGATGGGTTCGGTTCTTTGGTTCGATTCTTCGGTTCTACAGTTCTCATCGGTTCTAGTCAGTTCGGTTCTTGCTTTAGACGGTTCGGTTCGGTTCCCTTTAAGAACCGAACCAAACCAAACCGTACGGATCCCTAATTGCATCTGAAATATGAGGATTTGAGAATTCCTGTAAATTTTTATTTTCAGGAGAAATGTCCTAAGAATTTTGATTCTCAATAGATGTATCCTCAGAATTTGATTTTTTACTGAAAATTATTATTTTTAGGATTTGATAATTCATCCTAAGAAAAGTCATTCATAATTATACTATTTTCAGGTTCCTGAGATGTTTTATTTTTCAAATCTTCCTCATCTACTATTTCATAATACTTCTTATCATAAATATAGCATTTCTTTTTTAATTTATAGCTTTCATTTTTCATTCTTGCAATTGTTTCATCCATCTTATAATTATCTTTTTGCTTAATTTATAGTTTTTAAACTTGATTTGGATGCTTTTTTCTATTTTTCAGAAGAAGCTTTTCAATTTATTTTTCTTTTTTATATATTCAAAAATATTATATTTTTATATATATTTTCTTTGTAAACATTTTCTACATATATCTATATTATGATTTTTAAATAGTTTTTTAATTTCATGCAGTATTAATAGCAATTTTATCATTATTGAAAGAGATTTAATTTATAGATATTGACACTATTGTAATAAATTCTTTTATCTAAAAATAAAATTGAATTTTTATTTCTCTGAAATTTTTAAATGTATGCATATTAAGATCTTATACTTAAATTAATTTTAGCTATATAGCTATATAGCATTTTGTCTTAGCTATCTAACCAACTAGTGCTAATAGACCAGAACATAATCATTATATCCTCAACTGGACCATAATCCAATCCAACAGGGATAGTTGGCTACAGGCAGTCACACTAGTAAGTATAATAATGTAGTAGTTATATCAACTAGTGTAATCTATATTGATGTTGATTTCTAGCTGTAGAGTACTAAGACAAGAAGTTCCAACACCTAGAAGAACCCTACCCTGAAAACAAAACTTTCTCATATTGATAAAAAGCACCTTGAAAATCTATTTGCAAAACTCGATGAAAGAAAGTTTTGGACTTTGGATGCCACCATAAGGGATGCCGAAACCCGAGGCATTGCCGCAAAATCTGTCAAGGAGTGGGTTATAGAGTTTGCGATGAAATGCAATTTTTATCAGTAAGTAGACTTGGATAGTACACTCTACTGAAGATCCATATGCCTGGTTGTCTCATATCTTCCATTGCCTGTTAGCCTAAGCCAATCTTTGATTCTAGACCTGGGCAATGCGCATTGGACAGAGGTTTTTTCAGAGGAGGAGCTAGAAGAGTTGGAGGGGTTCGGGAGACCAGTTCTCCCACCCATTGACAAGGCTGTAGAAGCCAATTTGAATAATTTGAGAAAGGTGGTAAGTGATTTGAAGTTGTATTACCATACTGTCTATGAGAACCCAATGCTCACGATACTTTATCACTAAAGAAAACTGCCCAAGAGGCCTATGAGTTCGCACGAAGAATGGAGTACGATGTTGAAGTTGACGGCATGCTCGTATGGCTGTCATTGACACTGCAGAACACTGCTTCATTGTTTTTTAAGGAAAACAACTACAACATCCAACAGTACCTTGAATCAGAAAAGCTCTATTATCTATGGAGCTTTGTTAATACAATTCTTAATGACTCAGAGTATATTGATGCACTTGGGTAAGCTGACCGCGTGGATGCTTATGTTTTGATTGCAAACTAATGCTTGGAAAATGATGCTTATAGCAAGGAAAAGTCAAGCGTTGCGAATGCGGAGGCAAGCAATAACAAGAGGAAGATATCAGCAGTTAATGTGGTAAACAGCTTGAAGATCGGACGAAGAATGGACACCGTGTACGTGGGAGCCGGAGATGTGGAGTTGGGGTGCCTCAAGATTGGGAAAACGAGCGATCAAACGAAGGAATGGTCCAACGGATTGATCAAGATGCCAATCGTCATGCGGGATATGCTGTTAAAGATGGTCAACCGATCTCCAGACCTCATCAACAAGCTGCACACCATGGGATACAATATTAATGGTACGTATAGTATGTTGGTGGGATGTGCAGTACCAAATTGGCTATAAATTTACAATAGTTTTTGATAAATCTAATAAATTGCTTGCTGCCATATTAAATTATATCATCCATTTTGATATTTTATCAATTTTATGACATCATGTGACCAAAATCATGTATTCAATGATTATAAAAATTGAAAATCCATAATATAAACAAAGAACGACCCAATGGATACAACAGACTATACACCACTAATTACAAATGAAGTAAACTTAATTATTGCAAATTATTGGCAATTCCTAGAATGGAATTGGCCTACTGTACATAATAAATATAAACATAGAATTGATTTGAAACATATTAAATTCATAGAAAAAATTAAGGATGAATTGTTACATAAATTAGGTTATGTTGCTGTATTTATTTTCTAGTAGTTTTATATACAAACAAGGAATATCCCAGACCTTACTTTGAAATTGAAAAAGGATTGTTTTTATTATATCATTTAGTCTCTGGAGTATGTGGTGAAAAATTTGAAAAATACTTACCACATAGCACATTTCATACATTTTATAAAAAGTTTTGGATGGATGAGGACAACTACAAACGGATCAACAAAATAGTAAATGATTCAATGAATAACATGTTTTCATCTATCAAATTATGTATTCTATCTGCTAGAAAGCATAATCCCGACTTATTTAAACATGTAACACTTGTATTGGATGGTCATGATTCAAGAATTAACTATATAGATACTGAAATTGACCACTTTCAAAGAATGTATTCTTATAAATTTAAGAAGAATGGAATACGTACCCACTTTGTTAGTGATATGAATGATATGATTATTTATACTTTAAAAGTGACTTTTGTTCTGATAGCTCAGATGGTAGCATGTTTTTAAACATGAAATCATTTAAATATATGCATGAGAATGACATAATGGCAGTTGATGTGGATATACTTTGTTTATCACATAATTTACAGAGCTTGCTAATGAAAAAGGATATAACTTTAGCCATGATAATTTTGTATACCCTATACGTAAAAATGTAAATGAGCCCTTAACAATTACTGAGGATCATTTTAATAAGACATTTGAAAGTTTTAGGACAAAAGTTGAGAATCATTTTTCAGAAATTGGGAATAAATTCTGCCGATTCAATAATAACAAGTCAGTTGTTAAAATGGATAACATAAAATACTATAATCTACAATTTCGTGTAGCTTGTTTATTAAAAAATATTACAAAATTTGTAGAAATGTTCAATATTCCTATTTTACCACACCATAAACTATGGCACAGTAATGATTTTAATTTTCCAGTAGAGCATAAACTAATTGATATAGTGGTCAGCAATGATAAACAAAATAAAGATAAACTGGATAAAATGATTAGATTGCAAAATGACCTGCTTAATATGGCTATATCAAATGAAGAAATGATTGTTGATAATGAATCTGATAATAATTCAAATCAGAGTAATAGTGATAATGATGATGTTCCAATATTTAATGAGCGTAGTAAAAAAGAAAGCGAAATAAAGGGAAACAACAAGCAATGGCATCATATGAAATAGAAGAGATTATTAGGCATAAAACTGAAAATGGTACATATTTATTTGAGGTAAAATGGGTTGGATATAGTGCTGATGATAACAGTTGGTTATCAATTGATAAATTTAATCAAAAGGATTTATTGAAGGAATATATCAATAAGCATAATCTTGGTATATTATAAAATTGCATACTCTACTATTTATAATATTTTCTTCAACTGGTATATAACATAATGTGAATTCATACCTGGCATTCCTTTCTTACCAATTATTTTTATATATACACAAAATTCAATTTTTTGTACAATTTGGATTTTTACAGCAATAGTATTATCTAATATCTAATTGGAGTTAGATGTCCCCCTTAGATAAGTAACTTAATGTTGGTAAGGATACTTACTATGTGCCCCACAACTCTTAGGCAATGATATTGTCCTTCTTGACATGGATATACTGCAAGGGTATATCACTAGAAATCGACGTATAAGGCCAGCAGAATATCCAAACAAGGATAATTTCGTCTTGCGCTTATGCCCTCTTCTCAAACTCGCTGCTTGTGGAAAGCAAATAGCTGAGGACACATATGAAACCTACAGTTCTTATGAAGTGCCTTTGTCGACGTTGACATTCTGAACAAATCCGGCCATTCCTCCCACTACGTTTCTCCCCGGCTCAGTGTCATCTGCATCATCTGCACCATCATCATTATCAGCTATAACTTCCTCCACATCAGCGACCTCGTCAAACAAAAACAAAAAAGCACATAATCTCATATACTATATTATCTTTTACCAATTTTCATCTGTCATGTTTTTTAAGCGTTTTCATTATGTAATTTCGTCATTATTCATTTTCAGTATTCTCATCCTGTAATTCTGTAGTACTTTCATCAATCAAATCTGTCATTATTCTTCAAGATTCAATCACATAGTTTCAGCTGAAACCAAAACAGAGTAAAAGGGCAGATTATGAACCAGTATCAATATAGAATTAGAAGGAAAGTTTTTTTGATTTATTCCAGTATCTGAAGCTAGAATGCATCGTGTTTCGGTCCTCGTTTGTTGGCACCTTACTATTTAATTGACACGATGGAGAAATTATACTTCTACTACCACAGGAGCAGCTGTTGTTTGAAAGGCACTGTTTTGGCGTTCAATCTACAACAATTATTAGCAATAAATTGCTAATTAATTTTGTTATGTCTTTCTCTAGTCAAGCTCCGTTCATTTCATTCACTTCGGGCGTCGAACTAAGTTCTAGCTAGGAGGGATATACTCATTACCATTCCACTGCTATATTGGTAACAAATATTTATATTGCTTATAAAATCTTATTAGTAACAAAATTAAAAAATTAAAATTAATAATTATAAAAATAAACATATAATAATTAAATTTCTTTAATTATATTAAAGAAATCAATTAATAATATATAAAAAAATAATTATTTTCTTATTAATATATTACTACTAGTTACCCCCTTTCAGGTAATGTTGAAAAGTATATCCTTCACAGCAGCTTCACATCTTTCTTTCTTTTTATTATTTGAAATCAAAGCAATCTATAATGTACTTCTTTTAAACACTGTATACCATTACAATAGCCTTGTTCCTTTCTTACCTACCTCTGCTATTCTAAGCTATATATATGTACATTCTCGCATATAATAGGCAGAATATTTCAACAGCACTTGTTATAGACAATTTTCATGATACAAGCAGCTGAAATGGGTACACAGTAACAGGAAAGAAGTACACCGCTAAATGAAGGGAAATAATTTTGATCGCTTCTTCATATGTAGTACATAAACCGTAAAAAAAGTGACTAGCTGGCACAAGTATAGCAGTACATAAATTTCCATTACTTATGTAATAGCTTTCCTCACGTTTTCTTCTAACTTTATCAGCACCAAAACTTTACCTTTCTATAATTTGAGTCCCACAGCGCCATAACCTTTCTTCTTTTGCTTAGGCTCAGCAACTTTCAGACGACGACTCGGTTTTAGTAACGCACCAATGTTCAATTAGATAATGGAAACAGCACAGAATTCGAGCATATCAAGTACAAATGATACTGCACGCGTGGCACGAAGGTAGATATAGCGAAATTGATATGTAAGCTCTCATTAAGACTTGATTTTTATTAAATAGTACTTGATAATGCGTTGGTGTTGATGTGCCATGAAGAGCTGGGTGGGACTGAAGATCTGTGTAAAGGTAAATGAGTGCTAAAAGGCTATAGTTAGTAACATGTTAATAAATTTCCTGATATGAGAGCTCCGTTTATCTGTTTCTCAAATATACGCACACATGTGGCACTTACAAAAGCAGATAGTTGAAAGATCCTGGACATTATCCTGCCTTGAACTTGATCCGTGTTTATCGGCGTTTCACAAATTGTGCACTCGACAGCATTTGATTTATTTCTATAAAATAAAAAGATAGCCCTGTTAGCATAAGTGACAACCATAAGTTTATGCCACTATCCCATAGAGCAAAACCATATTGTGACACTGTTTAGCAACGTCAAACGAACGTTGCTTAGGTTTCGTCGAACTTTTCCACTTAGAGAACTCACTCCGTAATACTGGCATATTTGAGCAATTCCAGTAGGCCGAGCCCAACATACAATTGCTATATCATACGATAAAGTATCACATCGCCATTAGGAGGTTTTTGGTCAAACGTATATACGGCTCACTGCTGAGCAGTATCTCTCGAGCAACGAAGAATTGTTTCATGACAATATATATATATATATAAGGCAGCATTTCCAATTTTAAAGGCGCTACCTGTTGCCTTGGTAGTTGTTACTTTCTATCCAACAATAAAATCAAAAGGACCACGATCTTAGCTTAAGAAGACAACTGTAAAGCGACGAGTTACGATAGCACAATGGTAGAGCTTTTGAGAGAAAACGCAGAGAGGGAGAGGGACGCAAGGCAATAGTGGGATCGACCCACGCACCTCCAAGGTATCATTCCGCTTTCTACTTGAGACGGCTTAAAAGTGCTATCTTTGATTTATGAAGCGAAAAAGAAAACGCAGAGAGGGAGAGGTACCAAAGGCATTGAGAATTTTGTATTGCTGTCGGAGCCACAGTGTTATTAGGGCTTAGGAAATCAACCAATTACGGTGTAAGAACGAAATGAGGGACGATAATGAGAACTAATGAAAGCAATAAACATGATACGCCATGTGAAAAGGGGTACAATCATCATTGCAACATAGGCGACGGTGTCTGATTTCCATGTACCCTACCTGTCACGATCGCTCGAACGCTGAAGCAGCGATCTATTTGGGGGTTCCTCTGGCAACATCTACAGCACAACATCGCCTTTTAATAGATCGACTCCTTATCAGTATACGCAACGGCTGCTATCTACATCAACAACGCCAACTGTCTGTGCACGGGCGTGCAACAGTTCTCAGCACATTCTTACTCTCTCGACTATGGTATGTCCTGAGGTTAACCGTAACCGTTATCTGCTTCGTCCTTTAAAATACGTTACAGAGCGTCATATCCAGCTTTATCTCGCACCGCAAGTTTCCCCGAATCGCCATATCCCATCTCCAGCAACCATAGCAACAGGGCGGTTTACAAGTTCTCGACCCTCGAGCACAGCACCAAGCACTGCAACTACGTTGGATACAACCTCTAGTCGATTATCCTAACGCCAATACATTAGGTTCCCTGGTAATACTTTATCTGGCGCACCACCTGCTGTGCATCACATCGAATCTACTGATCATTGCCTCCTACTCGCCTTCCCTGAAACATGCCCTTGTCTTCTACAGCAACAACCTTCGACAATAGCGTCACTTACTCTCGCCTCAATTGATCAAGTTTAACTGCCACCGTCGTCCGTCTATATCCTACTGGCACTTGGGCTCTGCTTACCGTGCTGTGTAGAAAATGCCAGTGTCAAGGACTTGCTCCGCTCCTCGACCCTCAAGAAAATGAAAGTATCGGATCTGTACCTCTTTGACACGACAAATAGTTTTCTACGACGACGTCTACCACAGGACGATTCAATCCCCTATCCACGTGTCACTCGCCACTTTTTCAAAGCCATATAGGATGGCAGCATCATATTGTAATACTTTTTTCAGTCGACTTTGTCTCACAGCATCTCATCTATTGGCTCAACACAATGGGCAGCTAGGCACCGCCGATGGTAGCGTGCTGCGCCCCCCCTTTTCATTGTCCATTTCACCAACCAAGGTCTCACCACTCGCGCTTTTCGTCGTTTCATTTTAAGCACTACTTGTACGCCGCCACGCTCCATGACATCTACTGCTAGACGTTGGCGCCAGTTCTGGCTTAGTACGATGCACCATCCAACCTGAAATCTCTGGTATCGCACAATCCATCACACACTCCTCACTGCCAGTCTCCTTCACCATATTGTTCCGGATTTTATGCCAAGCTCGTGATGCCAATTATGCCTAGGTTTGATTGATACTACCCGTCACTTTCTTATCTATTGTCTACTGTGTTAGGCAGTATGGAAACAAGTCTGGGGCTTCCTTAGTCTTTTACACCGAACTAGACCGTAATGTCCTCCTACATTTCATCATCAATCTAGACTAGCATGAAGCCCCTACCACAACTATGCACCTACGGACCATGGTCGTTCAATCCATCCTCCTGGCACGCTGGCGTGTCTACTGGACTTGGATTTTCGACCGAGTCCCTTTAAACTACTATATGGTGATCTTACTAGCAATATAGCTACTTACTCAGCTTCGTCTCCCAAGATCACTGCCTTCGATTAATAGACTTATTTTCGTCCCTCTCTACATTTTATTCTGTACTTTCCACCTCTTCCTATCGTCTCTAGCACAACACTGCTATGTACATGTGACATGGGCCTACAGGCTCACACAAAAAGAGTCGTGTTGTAAGTTCCAACTTACAACTTTAGAGGGTAGAGCAACTTACTACTATAAGTTAATATCCTCGTTACCACTCTGGGGAATTTAGTCCATAAAGGAAAGTTTAGCCATTAGAAGAATTATTGATCAAAAGATAAAACATTTTATATATTTCATCTTTTTTAATCATTAAGTCTTTAAAGTTAATGATCAAAATTAATAAATTATTCTAAATAATAAATATTTAGATAATTTTATTATTTTTTCTTAGATATAAAATAATAAAAAAATAATTTTTTTTATTTATTGTCATTATCATTAAGGATAAATCAATTAAAAGTTATATCGATTTTTATATAAAATTTAAACAATAAGTTTTACAAAATCAAATGTTTAAAAGATTTATCTACAATTAAGGATTGCTCTTCTCAAGCCATTATCTACTTTGAACTCAATTAAGGGTGAATACGCATTCCATAGTAGGTCTTTCCATTGCTATATACCATTACTGTTACCATGGAGATCTGGACAGGTGATTCAGTGAGCAGAATTTATAGATCTGCTTTTCGTTAACTTAATTGTTTCTATCTCACTTATAGTAATAGAAGCCTATTTGAAAGGGCCCCATGAACCGAAAAGCACCCAGCATTGCTGACTGTGTAAAAGAGCATACAGAGTTTGTTGCACTGCACTCCAAGTTCGGTGAAGACCTTGAGTCCGTTTGGTCCAGCTGTATTTACAATATTGCTATAAAATTGGAGGTTTTCTTGGTTATTTTCATGCTTACTCGCTCTTGTTTCTATGGTAACATCCTACTAAAAAATCGTTTACTACAGTATTCAAGAGATATAACAACTGTGTTTGTCAACTTATAGTAGAATATGCTTGCAAAGTTTCTGGTATATGACAATCACACATAAGATTATTAGTCATCATCTGCTCCTTGTTTAATACTGACTCTTTTATATTATTGCTGGGCTGCTCAGAGGAAAGTAACAGCCACAGCTACAGTATTAGCAACAGGGATGATAACCAATTCAGCTTATAGGTAATCAAATTAATAGAATACTGATTTTTGAAACATATTTATAGTTACTGATGGCAATAGGTGCACCAAGAAATGAACGCCTGCCATTAGTTGTTTAGCTGCTTGTAAACTACTAGTCGCATTATAGCTAATAGATTACTGTAGCTGATATAGCCATCAATGGCCAAATTAAAATACTTATTCTAAATCAGATGAATAATCTAATTTATCTTTATTTATTTCATTTTGTTCTCTAATATATAATGCTTGCATTTTCTGTTGTGTCATATAAATAATATCCTGATTTTTTTTACTTACTAGAAAGATATCATATTTAAAATATGTTTTAAAAAACTTTTAACATATATTTTTCCTTTTCTAATTAATTTATTATTTCATCAAAAAACCCATATCCACACATGTATTTTAATATATCCATACAATTTGAACATGCTGCTATACATGTAAAGTCAATATCACCTGAATCACAACCACCCTATGAGGTAGCTGCACTGGAAGTATTATTCTCTAACATTGCATCAGAAATATGAGGATTTGAGAGTTCCTGTGAATTTTTATTTTTAGGAGAAATGTCCTCAGAATTTTGATTCTCAATAGATGTATCCTCAGAATTTGATTTTTTACTGAGAATTATTATTTTTAGGATTTGATAATTCATCCTAAGAAAAGTCAATTTTAATTATACTATTTTCAGGTTTCTGAGATGTTTTATTTTTCAAATCTTCCTCATCTACTATTTCATAATACTTCTTATCATAAATATAGCATTTCTTTTTTTAATTTATAGCTTTCATTTTTCATTTTTGCAATTGTTTCATCCATCTTATAATTATCTTTTTGCTTAATTTATAGTTTTTAAACTTGATTTGGATGCTTTTTTCTATTTTTCAGAAGAAGCTTTTCAATTTATTTTTCTTTTTTATATATTCAATAATATTATATTTTTATATATATTTTCTTTGTAAACATTTTCTATATATATCTATACAGTATTGTCTTTTCATCAAGCAGTAATTGCCATTTCAATCTGCTCTGATCAGCCCAGTATTCTTCTCATGTGTGTATGTCTGGCAGTTTAGCGCAGTATGTCAATAGCGTGTCAGTAATATTTTTGCGTTTACTGCTAATATCTCTCATTTCGCGCCCCTCGGCTTCTTATCTGCTTTTCCGCGTCTCTTAAGCAACATTAAAATACTCGATTTGAGTAAACGAAATAAGGGCCATCGCTGTGATATGTTATACCAAAAAGAGAGCAAAACTATTTATTGACGAAGATGGGAAAATGTTAATCTCATGCGGATGGACAATGTTTGTGTTAACGTCTGTTCCAGCCTTACAATTGCCCAGTCAATCGGCACCGCACTTGTATGTTGTCGTCTTCGGACCATGACAAATATTACTATGGGTCTGTATGTCTTCAAGTGACATAGAGGCCAAAACAACTTGTGTGTGCAGACTTCAAGCTTGAAGACGGTCCTGAACTGGCCCTCTAAGACATATGTTTTGAGAATCTGCTTAACCTTACTCGTAAAATTCTCAGTAATCTTTGAGCGACTGCCTCGAACACGAACTGTACTTGCATAGTGCTTTGCCCAGCTGTTTATGGATGCGGTTACAGCAGCGAACGAGGATCGATTGAAATCATTTGCTGGTGGATGTGTCACGTCGGTGCCAAAAGCAATGATCGGTTGCTCGACAAGAAATGGGATTTGATTATGAAGCACACGTTTGCCAAGATACATTTAATCGCGCCATTTCGTTAAAACGCATTGAGTATGCCGATCACCGTGTCGGAGATGCGCTGGATCTCTGCATAGAAGAGAGGCACCTTTCGCATTGGGTAACGATGCAAACAAATAATTGCGGGTTTACTTTGGCCATGTTGCCACTAACAGTCAGCTACATATTTTTTAAGTATGTTGTGATGGATATCACGTTCTAGATTGGAGTACATGTTACAGTAGGTGGATTGCTGACAGTTACGTTGATACTGGAATCAATCAATTTCTGGTACAATTGGCTGACAAAATACTGGATCGATTGATCGAGAACTCGGTATGGAAAATGGCAGCAAACAATGAGAGGAGCAAGGCTTATTCTAGTGTCTCTTCTTTGCTATGCGATTACCATGCGCCACCTACTGATTTTCAATGTGCCTTAATGAAACGTGCCGCTAGCATATGAGATGTCTGGTGTAGGAAAAACACGTGCATTATTGGTGGCCATGACAGGTTTATGATCACCATGCAATTTGCATACAGTACGGATTGGTGATCATATTAAACTGTGGTTTTTGGCAGGTAAGCTGGATCAATTTTGCTGTCTGCTGTTCGTCTAGTTTAACGTCGCAGACTTCCGTTAGGCGAATAAACACCATTACGCTCGACTATGCAAGGAAAAAACGTGTAACGCAAAGTAAGCTGGTATTGTTATTATTATTAGTCGTACATAGTACTGTTTGCAACGCTCTTTTCTTTGCCATCTCGATCATCCACAAAAAACATATGGCCACGAGGACGCGGTGTCAATCGCAGTGCCGTGTATTTGAGACGAGGATTTTAAGCATGGTAGTTAACCTGGAACTTGAGCTCCTTCAAATCCTTTTCGAGCTTGTTAAAGTCATGCTGGCTGATGCTACGTCATAACTCGTCATTGCTACATACAATGACGCAAGACACTGACAACAAGATCGACTAGCCGGTCATTTTGATAGAATAGGGTGGTGCTGGTATCCACATTGATAATCATCTTATCAACTGTTGGACGCGCGGACTGGTAGGTTCCTTGCCTTACTATAGTTTAAGGCTCCAGTCGGCGTTCGGCGATCTTAGTCGTAAAGAAGGATCAGCCTACATCGACATACATCGAGCTAGACATTTGTTGTCGGATCGGTACGTCCAGTACCACTATAGCTATATATAAATTTATTGTATGTGATTGTTATTAGCATATATTTATTACAATATTATATTTATGTGTTTGTAACATCATATGTGTATGTATTGTATTTACCTAACAAACAGTTGGTTAGTCATACGCCTGTTGGCATTCAAAAACTGGCTCGGCTCGCCCATATTGATTTTTATAGCCAGACTTAAAGTTCAGCCTGTGAACGCAGCATCCTTAAGCCTGATGACGCCATTCCTTCGGTGCTAGTGTCTTGCTGCACCTCCACTTTATATATTCAAAGTAAACATTGTGTTACAAACAACAGTAGCACTCTGGAATCGTGAACCAATCGCAAGATTAACCTCTTGTTCGTGTTCGACAACACTCAATTACAGATGTACCGGGACTACAGAAAAGGTATTTTACGACTGTCATAGATGAGGTGGATGATATCACGGAGAATGGCTTGCCGTTGCGCCACCTTAAAGCTTTCCCAGATTCTGTGTACCATCGACGATTGCAATTTCATAGTGGTGGACAATGTTGGCAGTAGGAGCGCCGTCATAAAAGAAGTACGCTTGTCAGTAATTGGTGCACCGGGTTTCCCAAGGCCTGGTCGAAGTACGAAATCAGTAGTAGGGGTAGACACTCATTCCGCGAACGTGATAACTTTGTTTGATGAGGACGTTTCTATTAGTGTGTATGTGCTGCGGAAGAAGAAATGCAGTACGCAAGAAAGGCCAGAGCAAAGGTATGGACTGCCATTCATCGCAACTGCACGCAACTGCACGCAACTACAGTATATATTTTGTAAAGAACGATCGCGCTTGCCATACGTTAAAGAAGAGAGACGTAGACGGCTTTGAGGTATGTAGGTTTTGAATATATTTATGATGCTACCTCTTACGATAAGTATATATATATATACATATATGTATAAAACAGCTACTATAAACATCATATATGCAGTACAGTTAAAAGAAAAGGAGAAGGGATGGTATGCACAAGTACTTGGTAGAGAGAAGAAGACAGGAAAGATAAATCTTTGTCAATAATTGAGGGATAGGAGATGTAGTAGGTTATTCATGATAGAAAAAATGATATAGTATATGCGCAAGATGTTGATGGCTATGACGATGATGGATGATGATGATGGATTAGAATTGTTGCACAAGCTGAACAGAATATGAACGGGATTATCCAGGTTGGCCTGGCCAAGCAGGTTCATAGGAACCATCAAACTCGCCATAAAATCGATTAGATTCCACCACCTTATGCTGTAGACCACCAATTACTGCACCACACTGCGGACAAGAAGCAATCTGTGTGGCGCCACCACAGTCACCGATAAAGTAGGGATGGCCGTTTTCACACACAAACCAACGACCACCGACAATGTTATTAATGCTTGTGCGCGTTTCCGCGTTCATGGCTTGGATAATATCCGTCTTTTCTTGCTGTGAAATAAGTTGGCGTGCCGCTTCTTGCTGTGCTTTGATCTGATTCACCAACGCGATCTCGGTCTTGATGTATACATTGTAGCGCAGTGCTGTGTATATCGGCTTTTGGCAGGATGGACATTGCCATAGCTTGATGGCCGTGTGTTCACCATTCTTGGCTTGTGTTTGAAAATATAGATCCAAGGATTCAACAGCAAACACTAACATACATTATCGTGAGTTCACTCATGTATATATAAAATACACCTCATTTTCCCCTAACTTTGGAAAATATTTCTTTCCAACTTACCACATTCACATTCTGGCAACATATAGACGAGTTCCTCATCATCGAATTCAGCGAGCGTTCTCAAGGAAATAGAACAAACACGATCTGAAGAGCACTGTTTGCAAGGTGGACAGGGTTCACCACATAAGCCGGAACAGATGTGTCTATATTACATATTTTAAACATACGTCGAATTAGCTTTCAAGAATCTTTAAAAACCAGCGTATATATATTAGAACATACCCGCAATCCAATTGTTGTGTGCAACGCTCATTGCATGGTGGTCTATCGCATCTCTATATTATCGATCATGACGTTAATAAATTAACCCATAAGATGATTGAATGCTTTAGAGTTCACTTACCTCATGACATTTTTTAGTGCACTGCAGATGCTCACACTAAAGAAACACACAGAAAAAAAAAGAGTATGTTGGTTTTTTGCCTCATATAAAATATGCTCAACTTTTACAAAATACCTTGTAAGGGCAAGGCTGCAGGCACGCATTGCAAACCATCCAGCAATCACGTCCACACCGGTAACCATGGCTGCAAACGTGCTGGCACGGTTCAACGCAGCGTTCAGTATGATCATCGGGATTCGCACAACCTTTAGCACAATAGTGGCCACAGATTAATTGTTTTGAGCAACTTGCCGTACAATCGGCTCGCGCATGTAACCGATGGTCCGTACCGCACTAATTAATTATCAAAAAAAGATATGTAAGCTACTCAAGCTTTCTGATTTTTTCGTGAGTGATGATATGAAAAAAATAGTAGCTTTTTACCCTCTCTGGGCAACTATGCCCGCAGTCAAGACGTTCTGGGCAGCGCTCAGTACATATCGGCTCGTAGCAACATTGTGTTTCGACAGTATGTCCACACTCTAGCGTTACTTGAACAACTTCTTGACAGACCAGCTCTTTTTGACTGGCACTTGAGACTCGATGACATTCCACGCTTATGCTGTGACCACAAGGGAACTCATGCTGGACTTTTTCAAGACAGGGTGTAGTCTTGCACAACTCTGGAAGTTTATGGCACGGTCCCGAAATAATATGGCCACACTCACGTCCCATCTCTGTAAACACGTCGCACGGAGGACACTTGTTGTGGCACTGGTAGCATTTGTTACGACACTTGTGCTTACATCCTTCTGGGCGAGCCCGCTCACAGCTCTGTTGGCACATGATGTTCGAGTGCTTCATGTGATGGCACGTCTCCTTGCAAACATGGCCACAGTCTAATAACGTATCGCAGAGTTTCTATGTAGCACACATATACATGGAATAGAAGAGCTGATAAGCAAAGCCTTGAATACGCTATATGGCAAAGCAATACTAATGAACATACCGTGCATCCTCCATTTTTGACTAGTATGAAATCAGCGTGGTTAGCAGCGAGGGAAATTTGATCTTTATGCTTCTGACATTGGAGTTCGATATTGGGTTCACAGAGGCCTATATACACAAATGTAAGTGATGATTAACACTTGATCCCCGTATTTCTTCTTAGCTATCATCGTTCAGGATCTTACCTCTGTCTTTCATGTATTGGATCACATTACTCCATGCTGTTTCCTGAAGCTCCTTGACTCTGCCGACCATGTAGAGACCCGAGCGGGCTCGTGAAAGAGCGAGAGAAATGTTGCCTTCTGGGATCGGATTGTTGCAAGGCATGGCCAAAGACAGGATAACAAAATGACTTTCTTTGCCAACATAATTATCTACAGTGTCAACGATGGCAATCGTCGAATTAGACGAAACAAAACTGTTTGGCGTCGAGGCAAGTTCCCTGAGAACCATCTGGACGAGAATTTTTTGTGTTGGCGATACTGTGAGGATGGTGATCTGATGCGCCTTGTAATTTTGTTGATATAGGTACAGAGTCAAGTGAGCGACATAGCGAGCCTCGTCCAAATCCACCATCTTGATATCTTTGCCCGTGAAACGACGAGCCAGGGGGTCCAAATCGTTGATGGCATCTTTCGGAACTTGATAATCGACAAAAAAGGCTCGGTCGTTCAATCCTACGAGCTCAAGCGTGCACTGATCGCCCTTGTTCTCGCCAGCAATGGGGGCAGTGATCAATAGCTTGCGGTCTGCTTCTGGCGTAGCCAGTGAGTCATGGATACCAACGATATCCGAGCACATGCGCCATTGTTCCTCCAACCGAGTAATGTACCCGCCTCCCAACCTCCAACGCTCGAATAGCGAAATATCCAAATTCTTTGGACTGCCCTTCAACTTTGGATTGTGCACTGTTGGACGTTGACGAGCATGCGCGTCACCGATCATGATGACCTGTTGCACACGGGAACCCAACACAAACGGCGCAGAGACGGACTCAAGAATGCTTTGCGCCTCGTCCATAATCACTGCACGCGGCCACAACGATTCGAGTACCTTGTAATGGGCTGCAGCGAAATCAGCAGTAACACCGACCACGCGACTGAACCGAGAAATGTTGACCCATTTGGCCAACCGAGACTCTTCCACGACCTTGGCTGCTTGTGCTTGCTGTGTCAAGAGGCCGTTGATGTTGATGTCAATGATCTTCAGCAGCGCAGAAATGACTTGCTGCTGTACCATGTCCTTGTTCCCCTGAGGCAAGTCCCACAAATCTTGTGGTTTGATCATCGACCAGACCTTCTTCATCAATAGACGCACATGGCTGCCGCTTTCTGAATTCGAGAATGGCCAGTGCTCGGCATTCGAGATCGATCCAACAAACGGCGCATGGCGCTCGATCCACTTGCGACGCTCGATATAGTAGTCGCGTTCCATGATCGGTGGCATAAATTGGCCTGTTTCCGAAAGCGTGGATCCGGCGAGCGTGGCATACGTAGCACCAAATGCCAAATTGCTATCCACATTAGCGGATGATGCTGGCCGTTGCTGCTTCGTTTCACCCATCCAGCGGCTCCAGATGACCTCGAGAGGATACTCGTGGCTCGGTTGAACGGGCATGCCCGTCTTGCGGGTATAGCCGGATTGGAACTCGACAACATACTGTGGTGGGATGGTGGTTACCATGACTCTTGGTTCAGCATCCACCACCCTTTGTCGATAACTCCACAAAGCCGACAGTTGGCCTTGAAGCGTAGCAAGCTTGCGTTCCATGGCATGCGCGTACTTGCGATTCGGATCAGTTGGGTTGGGTGCCGCCGCCTTGATAAGCTGTCGATGGCCAATTTGACCATTGCCAATGGCTCTGCCAAGACGTACCAAGTCTGGGATCTTTTTGATGACTTGGGTCAGGATACTGTCCAGTGTGTTTTCATTCTTTGTCAGTATCAGAATGGGTTGGAAGCATTGGGCAGATACGAGCGACTGATGGATCAGTTCGACAAGCTTGGTCACCAAGAACGTTTTTCCTGTACCTTCCCCACCCGAGATCACCGAGACTTTGTGTGTCAGTGCATGCTGGACCGCCGCTAGCTGCGTGGGAGACAGGATGTACATGGGTGACCGGAGCGATGGTGCTAGTGTCTGATCACGATGCATCGGCCATTGGGTTGACTTGCCCTTGCTGCCCAGGATCACATTGGCATTCTGATACTGTGGCAACATGATACAAGAAAGATCGAGTTCCAAACCATGGAGATATTCCGGCATATCGCGATTATCCTCCAGCTCACCTGGCCGTTGTGAAGTTGCTGGTGTGAGCAAGCTGGATGCAAGTTCTGGCAATGTATCGTTGGATTGCTCGACTTGAAGACGATACCAATCAAGCACCGGGTAGATCGAGGCAGCGTTTGCATTAGCGGCAATCAATGTGTATCGTGCAGACCAGCGAGCCGTAGAAAGCTGCGAGTCCCTCAAATGAACTCCAATGATGATCTTTGAGGAGACGACTTTTCCATACACGATTGTGCCTGTCAGCACCATAGCAGATTCGACCTTTGCCGATGAACGTTGTTTGGAGAATGTCGGCTGAACCTGGCGCTCGTTTGAAATCAGCACAGCAAACGATCCTTCCTGTGGCGCAAAAGGATAATGTTCACAATCGACCAGTGCATGGAAAACGACAGCGGGTTCACTGACGGTCGGGAAAAGAGTCGTGCCACACACGTAGAGATCCGTATATACACTGCATCCTTCCAACACTTCTTGCTCTTCGTCGTTGTTGTAGTTGTTGGATATCATCGACACCGTGCCGTTCTCTTGGGCCTCATTGTTGGTGATGCTCTCCACGTGCCTTTGCATCGCCTGTTGTACGGGCCCGCACATTTCCTCCCATAACAGCATGAACTGAGTCATCAGATAAACGTGCATACCAGGATGCTCGCCTTGAACAATATTGACGATTCTAGGAAGCAATGGGTCGTCCGTGCAAATCCAGCGGCCTTTTGCTGTCCGTTTCATCCGTCGTGCCACTTGTTGCAGCAGCTCCTTGCCATCAGGAATAGAGGGCAATTGCGACATGGATCGCCACCATCCATCCGCACCGTTCCTTGCGACCTCGTTTTGAACCGCTTGAGAATTCTCCCAACCATTGTTTGCATCTGCGTTCGAGCTCCCCCAAAATCCTGTTTCTGGTTTGAGGCTTGAGCTGATCTCGTACAGATAGGCTTTTGCACGCGTGGCATTTGTATGGTTGAAGATGGTTTTGATTTGGTCGTATGTTTGTTGGATCAGCCCCAAAGGCATTCGAGTGGCAGAGCGAGGGCAGGCAAGCGCAAACATGCTGCACAGCTCCAGCACAGGCATCATCTCGCGTGGAGTCAGCACATGAAATTGGAGATAGCCTTGGAGTGCTTGTGTGAACGGCGCAATGCTGGGTATCATTCGGTTAAATACATTTCTACCTTCTGGTAACGTGCCTGTCGGTCGTTTCTCGAGTGCAGCTACCGAAACCAAGGTCTCAATAAGCATGCCAAACGTCCTGGAAGACATCCGTGGGCTTTGTCGTAAAAACTCGTCAGCGTTGACATAAAATTTCGTTAACGTGTGGGATCCATGGAGATCGGAGTAAATCACGTATAAATCCTGGTACATTTGCGCGTCGAGATTGTGGTCCAATGCAGGCATGTTGCCAACGCCTGCAGTGATTGTCGATGGTGGTGCTGCGGCTCCGGCAGGTATTGCCGCAGACATACTGTTAACGAGTGTTCTGCCGGATTTGCACGACAAGGGCATAGGTCCTGTTGAAGAAGGACCGCGGCGATGTGTGGCGAACGGTAAGGTATGCACTGCAGGGGTAAGATCTTCTTGTTCGGGTGACCAAGCATCTGTGTCATTATCACTGCTATGCTGCTGCTCTTGTTGTTGTTGTTGTTGTGAACTCGCAGCTTCGGCAAAAGAGCGCGTGTCTTTACGCGCATATCCACCATGGGTGACACCTAGATTACTGGTACTTGTTTTGATGAAGCCGTCTGTGCTGAAAGACGATGATGATTCCACCGGTTGCGCTGGTGATAGCGGCTTTTCAGCTGCTGGAGGTTGCATACTCGTAAACTCGGACTCGGTGAGCCAAGTAGCAGACGATGCCTTCTTTTTGATAGGCTGTTCCGCCTTTTTCAGTTCGAGATCAACTCCGGAAGTCCACAAGTGCATTGCCTGAAGCTTGAGGTTTTCGAATTTGCTGGACGCAGGTGTGAATTGAACGTTGCTATTTTGACTTTCTGTTCGAGATCGTGGTGACGTGACGTTGATGGATTCGTACCGAGATCGAGCTGACAGGGAACTGCCAGGAGTAGTAGACTCGTGCTGTTGTTGCTGTTGCTGCGGTTGTGCTGGTATTGATATCGGTGGTGGCTGTCGTTTTGGACGTGAAAAACGATGGGTTTCGGTCTGTGATCTGGCGATAGGAGAGTAATGAGTCTGATGTTTTTAAAACTGTGCATTGCGAGTGAAATTATCCAAATGTTCCCTGAGCTACTTACCCTGTAGGTGAAACGGGTGGATTCACAAAAGTGAATGCATAGTTGTCGACACGGTCCCAGGGATCATTTGTGGAATTGGACGTGCCTTCGACTGACTGTGGCTGCAACTGTGGCAATGGAGGGTGTGGTTGCGTTGCTGTTATCGGCTGTATAGGAGGTGCAGGTTGCTGGTGTGGTCGAGGGTGCTGTGGAGGTCGTGTCGTATGGCACTCTGAATTCCGGAATGCTGTCACAACACTATTATGCAACGACATGTTGAATGTATGCGTATAGCGCGTACTGTGTGTGTGTGTGTATGTGCTATAGATACGTAGAGAACTTATTGAGTCGAAAGTGTCAAAAAAAAAAGGTTTCAGTGCTAGTTTTTTTTTTTTTAGAAAAAAATGTCTGGGCGTAACAAGCACTAAAAAAGTGAGAAGTGAAACACTTTGTGTCCTTGTTTCGAGGGAGTCTTCTTTCAAAAGGGGATAAGAACCACCAATAGAACGAGTCCCTGTCTGTAAGCACCATCAACTGTTTGTGATGCACCATCTGCTAAGCTTCACAGTACAGTAGCAGTATTTGATGGGTGATGTACTGATATATCAATCCAAACGCCAACGGGTTACATCTCGCGCACAAGGAGAGCAAAAGAGCATCAGCCGTTTCGTATTTTGATACGGTGGTTATCTGGACGCCACTTTCCAAACCACAAAAAGGATGTCACATGCGCTTAACTGGGCATGTCATGTAGCATGTAGGCATCGCTTCCCAGAGGGGCTGTCACTCTCCCTTTCCTTATCAAGCAAGCAGGATAGAAGAGTTGGGCAGACAATCGGCAGTGCAAAACTCCGCTTCATAAATGTGCAAGTGTGAGCCACCAAGCACACAACCTTTACTTTACATATACCCCCTCCGCAAAAAGCATGGATCGATTAACACAGTTGCAAGATGCCATTGACGCTGTATGTAATTGCACGCACCCACCCCTTTTATTAGATTATCGGCTAACCAACATGCTGCACTTTTAGATGGCACGCATGTTTACAAATAGTTTATTCTATGTTCACGAGAAATCAGCAATGGCAGAACTAAACAACCAAATACCAATCGCACAACCGAAAAGTATGTACCGCACTAGCGAGCAACAATACACACACAAAAGAAGACACTTCCAGTGTAATTGACTTGTTGGACTAACGAAAGTTGTACATGGCACCTAGTACAAGCAGATCCGCCGGAAGAATTTAATCGTAAGTTATATATATTATGTCTGGCTTCTGTTGGGAAGAGAAAGTTAACATATCATGTGGTTTTTGATATGGGGGACATGGAATAGAAAATATGCACGAATTAGCGACGGACTTGGTGAAAAAGGCAAAAGAAATTGACGCGTTGATCGAAGTGCTGCCAGGGATCAACAATTCAGAAGAGGAGCAGGTGAACAACTATTTTTCCCACACACACGTCCTGGGATGGGGGAAAGGGGGAGAGAGAGAGAGAGAGCAGAAGCGGGGAGGGAAACCGTGTTTGCATTTGGGTTCAAGCGGAGAGAGTGGGATGGTACGGTATCGTTCAATGGATGCTGATGTTTTCTGTCGTTTCCGTTTGGCCTTTTTAGATCCGGACACTGGAAGATCTAGAAGAACAAAACAAGGCAGCGAACGAGGACTATGAAGCAGCTGTCCGTGAAATGGGTATGATGAGAGCGTAATCCATTGGTGCCTGTTTCGTTTCGCCCCCCAATGACACCGTGTTTTGACACAAGGATTAACTCCGGTTATCTCTAACGTTCAAAATGTAGAGTCCGTAAAGGCAAAGGTTACGCAAACGTTGCGGATAATAGCGGATGAACAAAGCGTTAGGCAGTAGAGCTGGGGGATGGTAAAAGAAGGGAAAGAGGGCTGTTCTGCTCAACAAACAAGACAAACAACACCAAACGCACAAAAGTAAAAAAAAAAAAAAACTAAATAAAAACCAGACGAGTCTTCTTTTTTTGAAACTATAAACGAACCCTTTCTTCTTCTTCTTCTTCTTTAATTTTCTAGCTTTCTCTTTTCGTTTCTTTTCCCTTTCCTTGACTTGTTTCCTTCAATGGACATTCCGCATTCGAGATCACAGTCTGCCATGATCCTGGACCATGACGAGCAAGACGATCGAACGAACCGCTGCGGGTCGTCCTATCAATCCAACAGCAACAACAACGATGATACTGTAGACGCTTTTCCTGCTGCTGGATCATCTCGAGCACCACCGGCTTCCCGATCGTTCAGTGAACAGATAGGGTCTCTTGTTGGCTCCTATACTCGCACATCGCTGGCCTACATGGCCGAAAATATACCTATCACGTCGACTTCTCCTGCTGCCGATAAAGGCTACTTGGTAAAGTAATCAATGAATGACTTGTTGGTATCACTCGCAAAACGACGACTATGCTTTCTCACACAAGCTGTAAACATTTGCTTATATGCAACATCACAGCAACTACCACAAGACGAGGAACAACAGCCACAGCACCATGTGGACAAGACATCCATACATTCGGACCTGTACTATCCTAGCAACACGTATGTTGTGTCATCAGTCTTTTGTATTTCTGCTAAGCAATATAGCCAAATCAGGGGTCGCGAGAAGAGGCAAAAAAAAAAAAACATGAGAGGCAGTTGGATGGGCGAATATTGAGCCGGACAAGAAGGGGGGGTAGGGAGGGAAGCGTTAGTGCACGAAAGGACGGGATAAGATTTGACCTCAAGACATCATCAGCATCATATACGCATGCCTTCTGACTCATTTGTTTTTCCAGTAGCTATTCGTTTTCAGGTCCAGATGCAGATTGCCGATCCTATTACTCTCAACTAGGCATGGATTCCACGACGGGAGCACCTGACGAACGATCTTCATTGCTGTCATATCCCGACGGAGGTGCTGGCTACGTCGATGCTGTATTGACGCGAAGTACAAGCAAAGCGGATGACGGCTCGACACTCAACGAATTCTCGAAAAAGTCTATTCCTAGGTCCTCGTTTCTGCAATCTGTATTCAATTCTACCAATATCTTGCTGGGCATTGGAATTTTGGCAATGCCTTTAGGTTTCAGGGTATGATTTGTTTTTGTTTGGATAGGAGTTGGACTGGGCGGATGACGGACGGGTTTCATAGATCGGTCGGAAGAAGGCTCATACGCGTGCGGGGGGCGGGGGGGGGGGCGTTGAGTTGTTTGTGTTATTGTTACTCATTTGTGCGCACGGACCACTTGCTACAATAGCTTGCTGGCTGGGTTATAGGCATTGTTGTGTTTGTATTTTGTTTTGGCGTGACCAACTACACTGCAAAAATACTGGCAGAATGTCTGGATCAGAAACAAGGATCACAAACATACGGCGATATTGGCGCTGCTGCATTTGGAACAAAGGGCCGTGTCATGGTATCTGCATTCTTCGTAGTGGAGCTCATTGCAGTAAGGTAACGTAAAGCATAGTGATCTGGCGTAAAGAGAATGAATGTATTAACGATTTGAATGCATAACGTTATAGCGTGGCATTGGTCGTATTCATGAGCGACGAAATCAATGCTCTGTTCCCCGGCCTGAATCCCATTTTCCTTAATGTGGCATCCTTCTGCGTTTTGACGCCCATGTTGTTTGTACCTGTACGCCACCTGTCCTACGCAAGCTTACTTGGTATTGTGATTGCCTTGAGTATTCTTTTCATCTTGCTATTTGACGGGTTTTCAAAACCAGACGCACCTGGCAGCTTAATCGAGCCAGCAGTAAGTCTAGAATACGAGTTTTTTTTAAATCCATCTATCCAACTTTATCTCAACATTTACATCCAAAAAAAAAAAAAAAAAAACAAATAGGAAACCGAATTGTTCCCATCCGATTGGACTGCAGTCCCACTAAGTTTCGGCTTGATCATGGCTGGCTTTGCTGGACATTCTGTCTTCCCCACCATCTATCGCGACATGGAGGATCCGAAGGATTACAAAGCAGTCGTCGACTGGACCTATGTGTGTACAGCCATTGTCTACTTTTTCATTGCTGCTGCCGGATACATGATGTTTGGTCTAGATACCCTTGAAGAGGTAAGCACTGCATTGAATGAACTATGTAGTATTGGGCATGCTTATTATACATACATACTAATTGATACACTATTGATTGGCATCCATTAGATCACCCAAAACCTTATATCCATTCCAGAATACAACCGAGTCGTGAATCTGTTTGTTCTGTGGCTGATGGCACTGAACCCTGTCGCAAAATACGGTTTATCCATGGCACCTGTGAACCTGACATGGCAGATAGCCCTGTTGAGACACCCAAGCATTGAAGTATGGTGTGCTGGCTCTCAGTGGCGTGTACGGATGATTACAGTGACTGGTACAGTGATGGTAAGCGCTATGATTGTACTGATCGCCTATGTGGTACCTGGCTTTGACAAGGTAATGGGATTGCTCGGTGCGTTGTTCGCATTCATCATCAGTGCATTGTTCCCACTTGCCTGTCATTTGAAACTTTTCCAGCACACCATGTCTATGCCACGGAAAGTAATGAGTTATTTCTTGATCGTTATATCCTTGTTTATGGCTATCACTGGCACCTGGAAGAGTTTCTTTTAGATTTTTTCATTTATTGTAACAAAAAAAATGGCACCCATTTTCCGTTCTCTTTTTCTACCATTGTTCCTCCTCTCATTTTCCTATTATACGTATGCACGCACGTATAATTATACACATATATAAAGTTAGAATTAAAGTAAATAATACATATTCTTTTGCTTAGTTGCTAAGCTGTCAAAAAGAAAGATGCTGGATGCATTGAGGTGGGCTCGTCATGGAAATAGAGAGATAATAAGTAGTTATTTGAGACGTGCTAAGGGGGGAGGCAAAAGGACAAGAGGGGATCCCAAAAAGTAAAAAGAGCAACAACAGGCTACCGAGTCAAACGGGCCGGGTCGCGGCCACAATGAGGTTAAAAGGCGTGGGTGAGGGATGGGATGGGAGGGGGGGTTAGGGTATTAACGAATCCAGTTATCCCGCGCATCAGTCGTGCTGTTGGGACCGGTAGTAGAGTTATGTAAAGGTGGATTGGTGGATGGAGAAGACGAAGATGGAAGATGTGGGTTAAAAGACGTTGAAGATAACATATTAGAATCACTGGTGCTACTTCTGCTGTTGTTGTGGTCGTTATTATTGCTGTTGGAATACGAAGAAGGTGACGATGATGGTTGCTGATGTTGCTGCGAATGTCCAGTGCCATCTTGCTGTTGCGATTGGTTGACGCTTTGCAATTTCTCGTACAGAACTTCTTGGAATCGTTGGCAAAACATGGGCGAGACGGTCATAAGCAGGTTCTCCATGGTTTCAAACGGTTGGTTGATGTGTGCTAGAATGGATTGTGTCGTTGCCAAAGCCGATGCGCCACTATACAGTGGAGAATGTGACGTGATCTGCAATTTGTATACCGGCAAATAGTTCAAAGGTAAGCATTAATTGAGGCGTGGGAGATGGGGTAAGCAGTAGATGAGGCGGCTTGCTGCGGAACCACCGCCTAAAGAACAACCCATCACCTGGTACATGCTATCAACTACTCCTAGCAAAGGAGCTAGTTTGCCCTCCATGCGTAATTACCTTATATCCTTGACTATTCACTTCCACGACAATCATGACACCTTCCAAAAGCGTCAGATCCAGCCGACCCAAATTTTCTATCTCATCGAGAACAAAGATAGTGGCTGACCCAGGGACGATACCTATGCACATGTAACATAATCGAATACACCACTTGGCCTTCAGTTTTCTCTATGGTGACAGTGGCAAAAACGGCGATCTCCACGACTTGTTTCATTTGAGAAGGAAGAAAGAAAGGTAATTAGGACATTACCATAATCATAATCTCGAGTGATGGATTCGAGTTCTTCGTTGAGCGATGCTTGTCTCATCGATCGAATTATTTCCAATAATGAGTGTGTTTCTTTCGTGTCGTTTTCCTCAGTAAATAAAAAAAGAAAAGAGCTGTATGAAAAAAAGAAGGATAGCTTCTTCCCTCAATTTTTACACACACACGCTCGCCTCTCACACACACACACACACACACACACACCGCGGAGTTAATGTTTGGATGTTGTGCTCACGAAAGAAAAGGGTCAAGTGACAGAGACAGACCATTCTCTATCCTTAGCGTTTTCTTCGTTATTGGCATATTATTCAATAGCCATAACAAAGCATAATCACAGGTGACAATAAACATTCAGTATATGGCTTTTTTAAATATGTATAAGTTGAACAACGATTCACTACACAAGCACGTACGATAGAACAGGAGGCAAGCATACGGAAGCACAAAGGGCACAATCACATAAAGAAGCTGACGCGATAGTAATGCATCCAAATATGGTGTTCTCCACACACTCTTTAAAAAACTTTGTATGGATGCTGCTGTTTGAATTCGTCCTCTTCCTTCCTTCCTTCCTTCCTTCCTTCCTTCCTTCTCCAGCTCACCAATCTAGTATAACCCAAAGGGGATATGCCGGATGTCGATACAAGCTAGCGCACGATAATTATGCAATCGACAACTCATGTAACAAAAAGCTTTCTTCAGAATCATTCGTTCACCTTGTCTTCTCTTCGTCTACCGCCGTTCATTGCGGACATAAAACGTATCTAGTAATACCGGTAAAACAAATTACCATGATCATCTTGCTTGTAAATGAATATAAAAGCGTCTAGTAGTAAACTGTTGTATCCTCCTTGTCTATTTCTTTTTAAACTTGGCTTGCTTATGCCACAAGCTCAATGTTTCTGAGATGATGCTAGATCCGCATTGTGCTACGTCAGATACAAGAAAATTGCTGTGGGAAACTTGTCCAGGACAGGATCACATGATATATGGTCGACCCAAGTAAACCGAGAACCTAGTGTAACATACGCTGGTAATGTGCGTGGAAATAAGTGTTCTCCGCACCCCTCCCTCTGACCGCTCATCATCTAAATGGATTGAATAAACCGAATTAAGGCTTCACAAATTGTAAAAGTGTCCGACCACTTGCCCTTAGCTTACGCTGAAAAATGATGTATCGTAGAGCTCTATAGCATGCTTCGATATTGAGAAAATGTACTGAGTTCCTCTGAAGAAAGTGTTTTTTGCTTTCTATGCGTGTTTGTGTAATAAAGTTATGAAATACCCAAGTGAGTGTATACATAACTCTGGGCTGCATAGTCAGTCTGTGCTAAATTAGACGCGACGAGAAGCAATCCGTTTGTTATGCATATAGCACGTGTACATGAGTTGCATAAATATAGTCAATCGCTTGTTCAGAAGATCCATGGTATAGTGAAACGAGAGATTATCTTTTAGGAAAACCGTCACCAGCACCTGTCATACAGGCAACTACACGACTTGGTACGACTTGGTACAAAAAGCGATGCCTTTAAACTTTTTGCCTCAACCTTACTTTCCCCAGCAGTGGAGTGAGCATTTATAAAAGCGCCTTCGAGGTCGAAGCGGAAAATTCATGCTAGTAGATCCAGCAGAGTGTCTAGCTTAGCTGTATCAAAGTAAAGCTGTAGTTTATCTATTAAAATGTATTGAACTAATGATATTATTGAGAAAACCAATGGTTCGTAGCAGAGCTGGGGGTGCACAGCGAAAAAGAAAAAAAAACGCCGACCCTTCCTTTATTTCACTCACAGTATGGTGCCATGAGGATCTTGACATGGAATATTAACGGCCTTTCAACAACGCTTCACTACCACCCATGGTCCGATACCAAATCATACGAGGTAACCAGCAATGTCAATCGACAATATCCTTTCGGCAACGATTTTAAAACGATCTAAACGATCAAACTGGGTGTCTTTTAGAATCTATTAAACGCGTTGGAAGCTGATATAATATGGCAAGTTGTTGTGAAAACAATCGCGTGTTTCCTTATTCTAAGTAATCATGCAGAGAACCCGTTTAAACTCGATTGGTTGACCTTTATAATTACATACAGTCTACAAGAAATTAAATGCCAACGATCAAAGTTAACACGCGACATGGCTCTCGTCCCTGGGTTTGACGCGTATTTCTCCTTTTCGAAAGTAAAACTAGGATATTCTGGCGTAGCCGTCTATGTCAAGCAACCACTACAGCCCCGGTGGACTGAGGAGGGTATTACTGGCGTGCTGAACGCCCGCACACACGATCCGGATTTCGAGCCATTTCTAGAGACGCTGTCGACGGATGCTCGGGCGCTGGACGCCGAAGGACGGTGCATCATTATGGATTTCAACGCATTTATCCTTTTCAACATTTATTTTCCAAACGATGCCAGCGAGGCCCGTCGTGATTTCAAAATGGACTACCATCGCTGTGTGCGTCGACGGATCGATGATTATTTGAAGCAGGGAAAACAAGTTGTGCTTGTGGGCGATATCAATGCGGTGCATGAAGAAATCGACCATTGTGACCCTAAAAAGAGCATGAAGGAGCATGAAATTACTGATTTCAAGGCACTGCCGCATCGGGCGTGGCTCGATCAGATTATCGTGCCGAAAGGGCCGCTGGTTGATGTATGTCGAGAATATCATCCAGAGCGGCGAGGCATGTTCACCTGTAAGTTTTGTGGTAGTGGTTGATTCGTTGTATCATGTCAATTTCTTGCTTTACTCACTTTGTTCTAATGTACTAGGCTGGAATATGCGATTGAACTCAAGGTAGGACCGGACTCACTTTGACCAACTTGGAAGGATGTTTCCATATTGATACATTTCCTTCAATCTCATCTCTTGACTTGTGTGAACTAGACCGGCAAACTATGGTAAGACTGTGGAGGAACCTGATCCGCACTTCAACTGAAAGAGATCGCTATAAAACTATGGCTAACCGGGTCCAATCTTTTGGATAGGCACGCGGATTGATTATGTTCTTGCGTCAACAGGACTGGAAGAATGGTTCAAAGCTGCTGATATCCGGCCGGATATATTGGGTTCTGATCATTGTCCAGTCTATGCTGATTTCCACGAGCAAGTACAAGACAAGCAGGGCATATTAACAAGAATCGAAGATAGGCTGAAATCCGAAAGTGTCGAACCATCTGCCCTTTTCGCACGAAACTACGAAGAATTTTCTGACAAGCAGAAAAAGCTAATGAGCTGGTTTGGCAAAGAACCCGGAGCAACTACAACAGCAGCTTCACCAGTACCGACCACTAGCCCCAGCAACAATGCTAGTGTCAATCCTGTCATGAGTAGTACTACTGCAACAACAACAACAGTAGCAGTAACATCAACCCCGCAAAAATCCACAGTTGTCGTGCCACCAAACACTATTTCATCAAAAAGAAAGTCAACAGCTCAGCATCCATCGCCTAAGAAAGGACAAAAACTGTTACAGTCATATTTTGGTGGTGGTGGGGGCGGCCACAGGATAAGCCGTGATAATGAAGGCGGTATTGGCACCAACTTGGTAAAGGAAGCACCACCGTCATCATCATCACCGCCACCACTATCAGCAGCAACAGCAGTAACTTCGGCTAAAGGAGCAAACGATAAAGTCGACGGTAACGAAACTGTCGATCTGGAAACTCTGATGAATGAAGCCAAGGAGCGACAGGTTTCAAAGCAGTCGTGGAACTCATTGTTCACGCCCAAAGCAGTACCGCTATGCACGGTACACAAAGAACCGTGTAAGCTAAAGACAGTAACAAAGAAAGGGCCCAATCAGGGAAGAAAGTTTTATGTTTGCTCCAGGCAAGTACTGTGTGTTACTTTTCTCTATTTGACTGATTATCCTGTGTTGGTCTAATCTAGAGCTTATCTAATAGGCCTTTTGGATCGAACGAACAATCGGCAACAAACGAATACCAGTGTGATTTCTTTGAATGGAAACATGAGTCTAGCAACGGGAAATACAAGTGAAATGCTCATGTACAAGTACCATCCTAGTGCTAATAAAAAAGGAAAAAGTGAGTCCGACACAGAAAAAAGGGATCGACGATGATGTTGGTCACACGTGGAAAAACGTGACAATAGGTGTTTGTGCGCCGCGTAACTCCTCTCATGGCCAAGAGAAAAAAAAAATAGGGTAGAACGTGCCGAAATGCTCATTTGAGCACAGTTTATTCTAAGAAATACGTATGACATGTACTGAGCTCAGCAACATTCTTCGGCAGCAAAGCAGAGACATAAAGCAGCCAAGCTAGATATAAACAGGATTGCCGATAACAATGTATACGTCTTTTTTAATAAGTACTTTGCATAATTATTCACGAGACCGAATATATCGACATATTGTCCAAGAAAGTATTATTACCATCCCCAACAGCAGGCATCGTCTGTCCGGCTCTGTGTTTGTTGAACTATTACTGTTTGTGGAGGAGGGGTCGGTTGATAATAGTACACTGTATATACGAATTGTTGGATGAGTTCATGCGCTTTCTTGGTACGCTTATAAAGCGAAAAAAATATAAGCTTGCCTCCATGTTGTTGATAATGCGGCTGATAAGAGGAGGATGCAGGGCTGTAGGGATATCCAGGAACTTGATGGTATGCAGGTGGTGGTTGCTGATAGTAACTGCTATTGCCATTATGAATATTGGCCTCATTGCTGTGGGAGGCAGCAGTAGTAGTAGTAGCAGCAGCAGCAGCATCATTGTAACATGGTGGTGGCAGAACAGGTGCTGAAGTAGGGCGGAATCTATGCTGCTCGGGTGCACCCATTCGCACAATGTAAATCCTGTTCCGAAATCACTTTTGGCGACGAGAAAAAGGAAGTAGTGCAACTCGCGAAACAGAAAAGATATATTTTGTTACTAGGAAAAAGGAAGGTGGTGAAAAGAGCTTTGTTGAGCCTCGCCTCTTTCGTAGGTGCCTGAAACATATATTACATTACGATGGGCCGACTCCGCCAAAGTCTTTTTTTAGGATTTTGGCCTTCTTGGCCTAGTGTGCTTCTCACCAGTTCGTCTTAACTAATGGAAGAAACAGATACGATCTTCATGACGCTATTCTTCTACTGCTCTTGTCTGAGCTAATGTTTATACGTATATGCGTCAGATGTACCACAGTTCCTTTTTCATTAGACACGAGAGGTCGTCCGTAGCACAATGGATCAAGTGAGCTTAGAGCTCAGTATATATCTGCATAAGTAGCGGTACCTAGCCAACCGTAGATAACATCGTCGTAGTACGAGTAGTAGCTTTGTATGCGATATGCATAACGAACTAGATATACTTTGAATCGAAAAACTGTTTGCTTCAGAGAGCCGTATAAATGTGTAGTGAATAGTAGGATAATCAAGTTGGCTCATGTTTTTGCAAATCGGCCGAGATGCTTGAAATTTACACTGCAAGCCAAAACAGTGATTGGTCATATTAAACTCGCTAGAAATACAATATTTTAACTACTTACAGTAATTCGAAAAGCTCTCGATAAATATGGTCGCGGCATTGATCGCCTTATCCTCACAAATTACTTGAAAAATACTCATATACCTTTCATATATCATATCTGAGTACGGTTATATGACTGTATAAAGACATTTAATGGTTTTTTTTCTTTAGACATACAAATAGATATGTAATTCTGACAAGGTGGCGACAAAGAAGTACGGTGATCTGACGATCACATCGCCGTGCCAAGCTGCAAAAAATGCGTCGGTCTTGATCACATAGACGTAAAACTAGTTCAATACATTGTATGGCTCGAACAGCAAAAGCCGTTGGAGAGAGACCTTGTTCACCGATTGCGGAAAAAGCCATCAAAAACGACATGGCCCCAACTTTCATTCAACACAATTATCTCTGTTTCCTTGACAAATTTGCGCACTTGCATGGATTCTTGTGGCTTAAAATCATAGATAGTCGACAGAATCAATACTGATGATCATCATACTTTCATTGTGCAAAATATGTCGCCAATATAGCAGGGAAAGCAAAGCTTCGGATCCTACCAACTACTTCGTTGTCAAACGCATCATCAGAATGTACGTACTACCACAAGCAGCAAAGAGGGCAATAGGGCAAGAAGCAGAATATATTACATTTGTGATTTTACAACGACACAGGGCCGGCGCATCCACGTGTAACCTGCAGTGATTCCCTACTTAGAATGCAACCTCAAAAGGTTTCTGAAAAATCTTGAAACAACCGAGGACTAACATAAAGTGGGAGAGATTTACTGTAGGCAGTATTGTCTATAACTATCCCAAAATGATCATTTATGTAGTGCAACAATGTTCGAATTATGGATCTCCCTTGTTTCCTCTTGTACAACTTTTGTTTTCAATAAAGTTGTCTCTTTTGCACGTATCATTACTACATGCCGCTGCAGCATCAGCTGTACGAATGTGTTTAGCTGTCGAGTATCATCATGGAACTGTGTGATCAGTTTTATATTTGATCCGCAAGAAGATTGATATAAGCAATTGAAAAATCTACAACTCGTTGATAGTGTAACATCTAGAATTTGTGGTCAAACGAGCCGAATATATGCGCTAACAATTTAAGCCATAATACCTACAAACACCATTGTCAGGACTAACTTTGTATAAGCTGTGTTGTTGCAGCTGTCCCGCCTAGAACATAATTTGGTCGGTACTGCTAATGGTACTGTATCATAGCAGTACTACAGGAGGATTCTTGTATCAAAGTATTATAGTAGTGCATCTTCCTTGTGAACTCTGAAATTTTTTATATGATTTTACTGCTGTTGCATGAAGGGGTAATTTATGCGAGGATTGTAGTGGCGAAGGGCGCATGTCAAAGATATCCCACAGGATGTGTCATAGTCTTCCAAGCCACCCGGATCTACTCCTCCCCTTCCTATATTGGAGTGATTTCTGGAGCGGGATATTTGAGAACACGACAAGTTGCCCTTGAAACACGCCTCATGCCCATCGTTACCGTCGACAAGCAGCGCCTCTTTGAGGCATTAGAAAGAGAGTACAGTACGTTTCTTGGAAAAATTGGGTTTTTTTATTTCATTTGGCAGGACGGATATTGGAAGAAATGGAAATATTATGCCTTCAGATATTTAATACGACATGACCTTTATATTAGCTTCCGAGGAGTTCAATGAACTCTGCTTCCGTTTCGGTATCGAACTCGAGGAAGACGTAAGAACGAAAAAGATAGACTCGTTTACGATTTCGAAAATTAGAAACAAAAGTCTAATCGCTTTCCACTGAATTTGTGTAAAGACCTCGGAAAACGATCCCTCGGAAAAGGGTGAAGGTGAACGTGCTCAGCTCAAGATTGATATCCCTGCCAACAGGTTAGAATGTTTCGAAAAGTGGAAATGGCGAAATTGGAATTACTATTGCTACAAGTGACATACACAAAGACGAGCGAAACTGACATCTATTCATAAAATAGATATGATTTGTTGTGCGAAGAAGGTCTTGCACAGGCTTTGCGTGTGTTTGAAGGCAAGTGCAAACCACCAGCGTACAAGCTTGTCAAGCCCGCCAGTGGCAAATTGGAACAAGTCATTGTTAAGCCAGAGGTATGAATAATGGAGGAGCTGTGTAATAAAGATAGTTGACATTAACCGTATCTTACCAATAAACAGACCGCTCAAATCCGTCCTGCTATTGTCGCCGCTATTCTTCGCGACATTACTTTCACTCAAGCAAGCTATGACAGCTTCATTGATCTCCAAGATAAGCTCCACAACAACATTTGCCGGTAAATGGAGTTGCAGTAATAGCGATTTTATATATCATACTTGCAATTGAGAAGGGCTATATGCTAAATGAGGTCGAGTTTAGAAAACGCACGCTTGCTTCGATGGGTACACATGATCTAGATACTATTCAAGGTCCCTTCACATACGAAGCACTGCCACACAAGGATATCAAATTTGTTCCTCTTAACCAGACTGTGGAGTTGGATGGCGATTCATTGATGGAGTTCTATGAGGTATATGGCATTTGGAGTTACAGGGAAAGGGTACAGAGGTGTGGCGAGAGTATGGTAAAAAGGTGATCAGTTTAGTATGTAACTTTTGGGTCCTAATATATATCGACAAACAAATACAGAACGACAAGAATTTGGGTCGCTACCTTCATATCATTCGCGACTCACCTGTCTATCCTGTCGTATACGATGCCAACCGCACTGTCTGCTCGCTTCCTCCTATCATCAACTCTGAACACTCAAAGATCAAATTGACCACAAAGAACGTCTTTATCGAAATCACAGCCACTGACGAGCACAAAGCCACCATTGTTCTCAACACCTTGGTTGCCATGTTCTCTCAATACTGCGCCAAGCCCTTCACGTGAGTAGCAATTTCTATTGCTGGCTACTAAGACAAGATGACAAAAGAGGGGATCCGATAATAACTGTGAGGGGTATCTGTAGTGTCGAACCTGTAGAGATCGTATATCCCGATGGTGCTGTTAAGCAGATGCCAAAGATTGAGTCCTGGCGCGCCACTGCCAAGGTAGACTACATCAACTCATGTGCTGCCTTGGACCTGAGCGGTGATGACATTTGTCGATTGTTGGAAAAGATGAGTTTGGAAGCCGAGATCAACCCTAGCGACACCAACGAAGTACTTGTGGACGTTCCCCCAACGCGTTGGGACATTTTGCATGCAGCCGATATCATGGAAGACGTTTGCATCTCATACGGCTACGACAACTTGCCAAAGAAAATGCCTGGTGTCACCACCTTTGGCTCTGCGTTGCCGGTGAATAAATTGGCGGACCATGCTCGTCGTGAGTTGGCTATGGCGGGCTTCACTGAAGTTGCACCTCTCATTCTATGCTCGCACGACGAAAACTTCAAGTTTTTGAACCGCAAGGATGATGGCACGACTGCTATCAAGTTAGCTAACCCAAAGACGATTGAATACCAAGTCGTTCGCACTTCGCTTTTGCCTGGTGTGCTCAAGACTATCAACAATAACAAGAAGTTGCCTCTGCCTATCAAGGTCTTTGAGGTGTCGGATATTGGCTTGAAGGATGAATCGCGTGAACGTAGAACACGTAATGAACGCCATGTGTGCGCTGCTTACATGTCCAAGACTTCTGGTTTCGAAGTCATCCATGGTCTGCTTAACCGCATGATGGAAATGCTCAGCACCAAGCTTATCTCTAAAACTAGCAAGGAACTGGGTTACTGGATTGTGGAATCTGAACGTAAGTTGCTGTACTGTGTTGTTTAGTAGAGGGATATTGGATACGCTTTACATGCTGACCTGATGATCGGCCCTTTTATCTCTTGTGATATATAGACGCCACATATTTCCCTGGCCGTTCTGCAGATATCCACTTGCGCTATTTAACCGAGCAGGGCGAACGCAAGGAACTTGTGATTGGTTCCTTCGGCGTGCTTCACCCTGAGGTCCTCAACAACTTTGAATTAACTCATCCCGCCACTGTCCTTGAATTTAACCTTGAGCCTTTTGTTTAAACACTTCACTTAAACAATCACGCCTCATAAAAAAACAAAAGAAAAGATGTATAGATATAAAAACATAAAAATTAAAGCTTTTTTGTATCCTCACGTTCTATCTTGCTGACGTTTTCCAATGTAATAGCTTTTATAATCATTTACTACTGCTACTAAAAAAAATCAATTGCTTATTGTATCAATGCTGCTGCTGTTGCTGCTGTTGTTGAATTGTTTAAAGAACTCCACCAGACCGCAAAGCAACGCATCGGCACCTGTTTCTTCGTCACCAAGTTTTGGATCATTCTTATGTCAACCATTTTTCCAACAGTTTAGTAAACAATATTAATAACGATGGGAGCGAGAGAAGACCAATTTGTAGTCTAGAGGTTCCAAGTTGTTTGCGTACCCTTAATTGCAGAGCGAGATGTTCCATATTCGCACATTGTAAGCCCCTGTTTGTCGTTACACAATAAGCATGTTTAATTCGTTGTCTCGATTTAAGGTTGGTTATGGTTGTTGCTTGTATATGTCATGTGCTTACCTGCATAATTCTTTCATCAACCGTTGGACCAATCGTTTCTATGATATCCCATATGTGAAAAAAAGTAGCATTACGTGCTGATGAGTACATTGTAAGGAAAGTCAGCGCTTTAATGTAAGTGGTGAGGTACTTTTATCTATCATCAAAAGAAGTATCATATTTACTCGTTCGATCTCACAAAGAGTTTGCGTTCCTGTTACTGTTGCTTCTGGTGCTCCTTCTGTTGTAGTACTTGTGCTTGCAGTGGCAGCGACCGCCGCCGTAGTTGTCGCTGCTTTTGTCAACGAGGAACCACCCGTGCCACTAAACACAAAGGACATTGTTTCCGGTGTCAAAATAGGCGGTGAATCCCTGTGCCTTTCAATATTGGACAATATCTCTCTTGCAGACTATTGCCCATCAATCCGTCCGACGACTGCGGTGTGTGCTGAAGAATTGTTGATCTTGTAGTGGTGGTTGTCGCATTTAGAACTGGCAGTTGGGATGACGGGGAGGAGGACGAAGAAGAAGAAGAAGAAGACGGTGATGAACCGATGTTTTCTGGTTGTTGCTGGAGGCGTGATTGCTGTTGTTGCCGCCGTTGCTCCGCGGTAGGTATTTTGAAATACATTCTTTGGCTCGTAGAGTAGTTTATTTCAGCAAACTGTTGCAGTCAGTAACAATAAGGAGATAGAACAACAAAGAAGAAAAGAACATCTTGGAAACAGAAGGAAAAAAATTAGGAAGAAAAACAGGTTGAGAAATTGGTTTATTTATATTGTCATATCTGCTGAGAAGCAGCTTCCAGATGGTTGTGCGCAGGTCGCGGCGAAGCACGGGGTGGCAAGGGCGGAACAACCGCTGCTGATTTCCTCGGAGGAGGTGCTGGAGGTGTCTTGCACTGTGTTGTTGCGGTTGCTGACGGTGGCGCTTCAGTGTGTACAGATGGATCGTCCTCTTTGGATCCGCGGCTATCACTATCACTTGTGTGCTCATCGTGTTGTTGAGCAACTGCGGGCGGTGCTGTTACTGCTGCTGCTCGTGGTGGAAGTGGAGGCCGGTTCTCTTCTTTGGAGGCCAATGAAAGTTGTCGTGCACGAGCTGGTTTTGGTGGAGGTGGCGGTGGCTTTTTACTAATCCGGGTATGTTCCTCTAATACTTCTGGTTGCTGCTCCGCCTCCTTTTGTGAATTGTCTTCCTCTTGCTGCTGCTGCTGCTGCTGCTGCCTCTCTTGGACACAAGAAGCAGTACTGCTACTGCTACTGCTACTGCTATGATTATCGGTATCACGGATGCTATGGATGCTTCCTTCCTTCCTTGGCTGTTCCTGTTGCTGCTGATCCTGCGGCTGCTGTTCCGGTAAACCCTGCTCGCGGTATTCTCGAGTCACTTCTTTGCTCCGCTGCCAAATATTCTCTGCCTTTTGGTAAAGCGGTTTGCGTTCACCTGAACGCATCTCTTCGCTAATTTCGGACTTTAACTTGGACAAGAAGCTGCGTCTGGATGATCCAACCGACCGCACTGAAGGCGCTGCAGACGAGCTATGGCCGTTGTCGTCGAGCTGACTGATGCTACTATCATCGTCATTGTTGCTGTTGTTCCTTTCAGACATGATTGAAGCGTTATCCGATTCTTTCTTTTTCCGTCGCAGGCTCATATATGTTGGCCATCGATTCGAGGATGATGGCGCTGATGATGATGAGTCGCTCGAATCATGGGACACAAGTGATGCCGTCTCTCCCCCTTCCTTGGCAGCAGCGGAATCGGATTGTCTTCCAGAGAGCAGGTCCGGGGATGATTTTGATACCTCAGTAGGCTGGACTGAGAGATGCTCGGCTGATTTCGCTGAATCTGCACGACGGACAGACGGTGGCATGGATTCTGACGTGCGTGGTGCTGGTGGTGATGATGCGGAAGATGAATGACGTGATGATGATTTTGATGACGATGATTTTTCATGATGAAATGCTGGTTCGCTTTTTGCACTTGCTGGAGGGTGTTGTTGTTGTTGTCGAGATGGTGCAGCAGTAGCAGGAGGAGGTGAAGGGGATTCTACCGGTGGAGTTGACGGTGGAGACAGCACCCCATCATCAAACATTCCACCTTTGCCGTCCGAGTCGCAAAACACAAAATCGTCCATGTTGGGCAACACCATGGTCTCAGCAATCACCTCACGGATCTTGGATTCGATGGCGTTTGTTACTACCTGGAGCTTGATCTGCTTATCTGACACGATAGGCTTGATGACCAGGTCCATCACAGGAGGCTCATAAAATCCAATCCAGTAGCGGTTTGTTGGCGGCGCCTTGATTTTGAACATGAACCTGCCGCTCAATTTTTTGAGTGTGACGGACAGGATCAAATTGACACGGATGGGTTTCATCCGGGATGAGTACGACCATAGAAACCCCGTCTCGATTTCCACGCACAGACCACCTTCATAGTCGACCTGCGCTTCGGCTGTTAAACTGCCGTCGAGCGAAAGCGACAGCAGTTTGGGATTGTTCAAGTAGGGGATCGCATGGCCGACTTGGACACGGTGGACCGCAATGGCATCGATAAACATGGGGCGTTTCATCTTGCTGACTTTTTTCGTGATTTTCTGCTCGAAGAACTTGTGCACCTTGTCGGTCTTGTACATGCCCAAGAAAACTCTTCCCAAAATGGCATTCATCCATTGCATCTGGCGACTGGACGGGTCGTGATGGATATTTCTGATCAGATTCTGCATGGCGTCCATGTCGAACTGCTTCGAGTTCAACGTGGGCGAGTCGGCCATGAAGTTCGATGCGCTGATCAATGCGAAATACCAGTCTTCCTTGTCAATGGCCCGGCCACAGTACAGATAGAAGTCCTGGTCTAATGACCAACTGTCCTTTTCCCTTCCCTCCTGCTGTTCCTTTCTAGCGTCCAGTAGGTTCGTGTCCGTCTTGGCTTTGCTGAGGGTATGGCTGCTGCTGTTTTTGCTGCTGTTGATTGTCTTGGCTTTTCTGCGGAGATGTTTGGGACGCAGCCGAATAGCCGTTGACTTGTTGAAAAGCTCAGGGTCGCGTTTGTCTTCGGGATATATTGACACTGAAAAGTCGTGTACAGGAATAATCATCTTACATTCTAGCATCTTGTCTGACTCATACACAAACAATGTGCCGTGCTTGAGGACGCCATAGCATAAATCCTTGTGCTTTTTAGAATTGCTGCTGTTGCCGTTGCCGTTGCCGTTGCTATTGTTACTGCTGATACTGCTGGCACTGCTTCCATGGTTACTGCTACTGTTGTTGTTGCTGTTGTTGCTATTGTTGGAAGCTGCCGTCAGGAAGCGGCCAGAGTAGATTGCCACATCGTGTTGATTCGTCAGACGGATCCATCCAATCTTGCCTTGGTCGGGATCGCAATCTTGGTATTCTTCGTCTGGATAAATGCACTTGCTGCTGCCCTTGCTGCTGTTCGACGACTCTGGCGACAGTGACAATTGGGGATCGGAGGAGTATACATAAAATAGTGTCAAGAGTACCAGCGGTATAAAGGTCAATCCACCAAGCAGGTAAATTGTCAAAAAGGTGGTCAGGGATATCATTAGCACGGAAGAAACAGAAAGGTGGGAATGGAAAAGAACAAGGAGAGCGAGGAAAAAGATATTTTCTGGTCGGCGTGTGTATGTGAAAGAGTGTTGTTGTTGTTGTTGTTGTGCTGGTGCGGGCTATGAGTTTCTATTTCTATGTGGATATGACATACGCACGCGCCGGAACGACAAGAGAAAATGTAAAATAAGGGGGAGATGTAAGCAATCAATCGCTTGGAGAGAGTGAGAGAGAAGAGCAAGAAAAGCTTCATTAGGGGAGTTGGAAGGGTGCCATAACATTTTCTGGGCTGGGTCCTCTCTTTCTTTCATGGCTATTGCCATATGCTGCAAAAGCCAAACACAACACATTCATGCTTGACATCATGGCTAATAATTAATCCATATATTGAAGTATAAGGGCTTTGGCAAATTACAACTATACAACGTGATATCCACTAATTTAGAGCTTTTGACGTGGGGTTTCGGTCACTTCGATGACAATTTTACCCGTTTGCTGGCCGTTGCTATAAGACATCACGCACAGAAATAAAAAGGGGGAGGGGTGCACTGTTTAGCATTCACACTTTATAAATAGATCTCTTAAGACAGAAGCAACAGAAAATTCCCGCAATAGCAACACTTACTCCATAACAGAAATAGCCTTGTTGACGCTTTCCTGGGTCAATCCTTGGAAGACGTGCGAGACAATCGGCTTAATCTTGTGTCTTTTAACGAACTCCAACATTTGCTTGAACTCGGCGCGCGAGCCCATGGTGGAGCCGCGGATATCCACGTTCTTGAGCACAGACATCATGCTGTATGAAACGCCCTTGGGGCTTGCGGTCTGGCCATACTGGGCAATGATACCACCGGGTCTCATGAGACGCACGTATTGATCGAACAATGCACCACCAGAGCCATCCACAACCGCTGACAGCATATTGCCATTCAACTGTTTCTTGAGCTCCTTGGCAGCATTCGCTATAATGATCGAAAAGAAAAGGATTGTTTAGCATCCCTCTTCTTTTGTGAAACAAGGGTAAAAGAAAGCCCTGCATTCATCTCAAATAGTGGGCAGAGAGCATATATGCTTACGATCTTTATAGTTGACACCGCCCTTGGCACCCAAAGAAACGGCTTTTTGGATCTTTTCATCGCTGGATGAGGTGACATAGACGTGCGCACCAGCTGCAACGGCGAATTGCATAGCAAACAGTGCGACACCACCGCCAATGCCAGGAATCAAGACATGGTCGCCGCTTCGGACTTCGGCTTTGGTAAACAGCGCTCTGGTAATGGACATGTAAAACGTGAGTAAGCAGTGTGAAAAATGGATTAACACATCGCAACCCTTCTTCTTCTTTCACCTGAAAGCAGTAAGACCAGCAAGAGGCAATGCAGCAGCTTCGCTGGTCGAGAGGTGATCGGGACAAGGGAACACCTCCTTGCCATCAATAACGATTGTGTCTGTCAATGTGCCTGAAAAGAACGAAAAGAAACGTCCATTAATATATAACCAGTCTCCTTACTATCGCACAGGCATACACGCATCCGGATAACGCCATCTTTTCGTATGTACCTGCGAATGGCAAGAGACCAAGGATACCGAATGCACCTTCTGGACCACGTGGATCCGAGTCCCAGTTGACACTAGGTGAGATCAACACGCGTTGGCCAGCTTCCACCGACGACGATCCGGGCTCAGCAAGGACACCAACACAATCAGAGCCAAGAACAGAGCCTTCCTTGATACCCGGGTACAACCCTTTCAAAATCCAAACGTCACTATGGTTTGCATAATTAATTAGTAAAAAGCGTCACACTTTCCCCTTTTCTTTTATATTCTGCAATTCCCTCCAAAATGCCTTTTCTGTTTGAAAGCTTCGCCAAATGTAAATCAACTACAATGACACGAACCGATGGTTAAAGGCAGCAGCCTGAATCTTGACAACGGCCTGACCTGACTGTGGTGTAGGTGCAGTATATTCTTTGACTTCGAGGGCATACTTGTAGCCCGAACCAGGGGCAGGTGTATTTGTGAGAATGGCAGCGACCATGATTTGCTGTTGTTGTTCTTCTTGTGAAAAGTAATGTGTAAGCTGGAATCAAGAAAGTGAAGGAAAAAGAAGTAGTGAGACTTAGTCAGCAAAAAACAAAACAGTGTCTTTGGTTTAGTGCAGCTATTTCATGCCGTGAATTTATTTTAAACGGTGGGGGCACACTCCGATAAAGCGTGTGGGGTTCTCATATTGATTAGGGCATGGAGCGTGGAAAACAATCATATAAGCAGGTCGTGTATTAGTAAGCATTGGTGCAACACCCTAATTTTCTGTCATTAATGCATGCTTGTTTGTGGTTTGGGTGAGCCACAAACTACTAAAACAAAGTCCCTAGTTGTATAAGTGCCAATAACACAAATATGTACGTGATTCACAAAGCTTCAAGGAGTGAGTGACAGACAGTCTGCACTAAATAGATGTAACAAACTGTGTGGTCATGTTAGATTCACTCTTCTTCAGCAAATGGTGGCACTTGTAGCATCATAGCTATATTATGTACTCTTATTATTTTTCGCTTAATTGATAGCCTACAGCAACCGTTGTTGCTATCGATGGAGCCTACAATAGATGTAAGAAACTGTATATGTGTATCTTTTGCTAAGTTTAATTGCGTAGCTGCTGGTGTAGTGACCTCCTTGGTTATACCACCATAATGAGTAGTAAATGACGTAACCAACATAAGGAACCACACAACATATTGCATTTTCCTGTATAAAAAAAGTGTTATGTAGAATATACCGAACCACACGCAAAAAATGAATGTGCTTATAGTAATGAGAACCGTCTAAAGTTGAAGGTCTAGTAATTTAAGATAATTCTTCCGACTAGTATTGATACTGGCCCTGTACATCTTTGATTTCATCTTTCTGATATCACATACAATACCAGAAATTTACCACTACCACTACTATCATACTAGATGTTGAGCGTAAGTATGTCACACAATTTATAGATAAATCCCGAATGAACTACTAGTAGTATCATATCTCTCTAAGTTCGTCCGTGTAATCAATTGGTCAGAACGACGGAAGGCCTTGCTGTTGAATGAGCCTTCCAATGGCATGGCTTGCCCGTCCGCCCATGTGCACTATGGAAGTATCATACAGCTCCAACATTTTCTCCTTGCTGGCATTTTGAGTAGAACTTTGCGTAGTAGCGAGACAACTGCCGAAACGAGGATCATAAATGAACTGAAAAGCTTCAAATTTTGCAGTGTAGCCTGTATTTACGTCGAAAACAAAGCGATATCGTCTTAGCCTTGATCAACACAGATTGGAAGGGGATAGAAAGTTGCATTATCACGGTCTTGGTTTTTGAGATGGCAGTTTGTTGCTTGTATGGGGTGCTAATCGATCGTTACTGGGTCGAAGAGGGATGTATCGGCCACTGGATTTGGCTGTCGCCCACACTGAGCTCGATGCGGTGCTGGTGCACTGGCGTAAATAAATATTGCATGTTTGGACATCGTTGCAGGATTACGCCAAGTCGAGTGCGCTCGTTTAAAAGATTGTCACTCTTGATATAGATGAGGTTCTGAAATTCTAATTGCCGTTGCAATTTTGACTTGAAGGATAACAATAGGCTCTTGATACAGTAGTGATTTACAAAAATCTCAGCCTTTAGATTGAATGTAAGGTGCCTGAGACTCGGGCATTACAGCAAGCACGGAAAGTAGTGCGATGTTTGAAAGTTGTTCGTCGAATGACAATTGGACTAAGCTCCCGGATGCAGGCCCGCCCAAAAGACTGAGAACACGACTCCATTTTTCTGAGCCGCATGTATAGTGAACAGATGGTATGGAATAGATACACGATTTTATTAGACGCGCCTAGTACTTGTCAGGTTTCGTCTTTTCTCCCTCATTCCGTCAAATTTTTCCCTTCATCCATCAATTTCTTGAGTATTATTATAATCTCGATTTCATTGAACCCACAGTCTAATAACTTTGTAGCACATCATATACTCAACTTCCCTGTTCTCGTGAAAATAGTCGAATGGCACTTTTGACGTAATTGCCAAGACACTGTTTGCGGCTCTTGTTGGATGCTTCTATATCGAGCATTGCAATTTTTACGCATCCAAAGCTCATTCGCGTACCGAGGGACATGGTTGTACCATTCTTTGCACACTAGTAACTATCTTGCTGATCAAGGAACAAAAAAAGATTTGTATGACAATGTCAAGTTGGGAGTCAGTAGTTTTTGGGTTGATCTCTTATCTGTTTCAAACTTGGCCATAACGTGCAATTTATAGCTGGTGTATGAAGAGGGGAGCAGAAAAAGGAGGAGAATTATTCTGATATCTAGTTCTCGCGGCATATTACATTTTGATGCATAAAACCGGACCTGAAGTCTAGCATGACATTAACAGGTTTATGGGAAGTATATATTCATCCACCTGAAACCTGTTTTGTCGCAGTTTATACTGACAACAATCCTTATGGAAATGAGTATACACTATACAGTGCTGACCCAACTGTACAGTTGAAATGTAGCTAGGGCGGGATACATAATCATGCGGGTTGGTTTGCTTATATAAGCAGCGACAAAGAGCCAGAAAATGGCTATATCATTGTCTGTACAACGCAGATTGACACAAAAGTTTGCTGAAGGATGATGGTCGTCTATAAGATACTGCCGGACACAATTATTATTCTGCAGAAGGACAAAGGCACGTATCGCTGCCATCTTATATTTACTTCCTATTGCCACTGGTTAAGAAAATGGTGAATGATGAAGTGGAGCTATATTCGCGTTTATTTTCTCTAGCTCATGTATAAAAATAAAGCGTATCCTATATATCTTTGACAAATCAAAGGACTGGCTAATGGAAATAAAGTAGCTGCTACTCAAGCTCAACACCACGGTATCAATTTTTCTAAGATATTCTCGATGAAGATTGACTGTCTACCCCACAAATGTCATCTCTTATAAATATTTCCCCTAATAACAAGGCTACTAAAAAGGCATAGCATGGTAGTACTTGAGGAAGCATTGTATGTAGAAAGCAGAGACCAAAGACTTGGATATCGGTCTATTCCGCGCTTTGCCCTTCCCCCCCCAAAAAAAAAAAAAAGTGGGTATCAGCATCTTCAACTGTTCGAGCGCGATGGATACGATTTTGCCATTGTGACAAGCACCCTAAGACACCGACCTTGCACGACCATGGCTCAAGTGACATGGAACGATCCAATCGACTATTGTACAAACTATAAAAGAAAACATGTCACTAAACTTACCACAATGTATACGACTGATGCAATCATATTTTTACCATGACAAACCTGTTTGTGAACAGTGCGACTTCGAATGTCCGTAACACCCCGCCTTTCGTGACTTTAGCTAATTTTTATTTTACGTTAGGTAGAATTGTACAATTTTGTATATATTTTTTAACAGTAAGATGCCCTTAAAACCTCGGTACGCGTGTGTTACCTTATCGCCTTATACATCGGAGAGCTAAACACCCTCCCAAAGATCAAGATCAATCTGATAAAATGTGTATTGGTAGAATTGTTACACATAACACCTAAAGCTGCAGGTCGTGCGACCGTGAAAGAGGCTTAGGTCGACGTTATTGTCAATATCTTGCCACTTTTTCCTTTTGGCGTCAGTTTTTGGCTGGTATACAATTGCCTATATTTATGTCTTTTTGGAACAATTCTATAACTTCTTATCGTATGGACATGACGACCAGTAAGATGAAGCAATTATTAGCCGCTGGTAGCAATAAACGTGGATTGAAACTTTATTTGCAGGTGATAGCGTGATTCATAGTACAAACTGCAGGCATATCAGTATTGAAGACATCCGAAAGAAACGTGAACGGTAAAGAGTGATCCATGTTCAGAACCTGTCGCTGTTGCATCTTGTACCACACTAGCAGGAGCCTATATATATGTATATTTTTGAGTAAAAAAATTTATTTTACCTTTTTTTGTCGTTCTTTCCTTTTATACAGGTCAACAGCCTTTAATGCCTTTTCTTTCGCAGTTTCGTGCTGCCATTCGCCGGTCGTCGGCTGATGACGCAGCCGCTGACTCATACGTCGAGGAAAAGAAAAAGGACCTAGATGCCGAAAGCGTCGTAGCAAGCAACGGAAATGGTGAATCACATCCAGAACGTCCCAGCGAAGATGTCCAGCGCGGTGTTAGAGATGTTGAGGCAGTGACCTTGACCTGGTCGAAGCCGATGTTGATTGCTGTCTTTTTAAAGTATGCCTGATAATTCCTAATTTTCTATTATTATATGCTTTGTTCTAGTCATTTATTGAGCTAACATTGGTTTTTCAATAGCATTTGGTTACTTTATTTCGTCAACGCGTTCCAGTCCTCAATCCTTTATAACTTGCTTCCTTATGTCACCAGTGAGTTCTCGGCTCACTCGCTACTGAACGTCATCTACATTGTTGCGAATGCCATATCAGCCGCAGTATACATTCCTTTGGCAAAGGTGCTCGATCTCTGGGGTCGTGCTGAAGGCTTTCTCATCATGGCTCTTTTCGCTACTCTCGGCTTGATTCTGATGGCTGCCTGTAATAACCTCCCCACTTTCTGCGCTGCTTATGTAAGGCTACTTGTCATGACATGATAACACAGAGAAAGACATCACTTTTATATGGGAGAACACTAACATATTTACGTTACTAGGTGTTCTATAGCATTGGCTTTGGTGGTATGACATTCTGCGTGGATGTCATCACTGCTGACTCGTCCAAATTGAAAAACCGAGGTTTGGCTTACGCTTTCACATCCTCTCCTTATATTATTACGGCATTCGCTGGTGCCAAGGCATCAGAGGGCTTCTACTACGACATCAGCTGGCGCTGGGGTTTTGGCACTTTTGCTATCGTCTTCCCGGTTGTAGCCGCTCCTTTGTACTTTATCTTGAAGTATAATCTGCGTAAGGCTGAAAAGCAAGGTGTTGTGAAGAAAGAGCCGAGCGGACGAACGTTTTTGCAGAGCGTCTGGCATTTCATCATCGAATTCGATAGTAAGTTAATTACACATAACGTTCACTTCAAGGAGCCATTAGCAATACTAACCCTTTTTTCAAAATGCTTATTTTCTATGTAGTTCTTGGAGTTATCATCTTCTCAGCTGGCCTCACGGTGTTTCTCCTTCCATTCAATATCGCCGATGCCGCTCCTTATGGCTGGTCAACTGCTTATATCATCGCCATGATCGTCGTCGGCTTCGTTATGCTCATCATCTTTATTGTCTTTGAAAAGTTTGTCGCCCCTGTGCCGTTGATCAACTTCAAGTTAATATCCGATCGAACTGTCATCGGCGCATGTTTGTTGAATGCAACATATCAGATCTCGTACTACTGCTGGTACAATTACTTTTCATCCTTTTTGCAAGTGGTCAACAATCTGACGCTGGCCGAGGCAGGATATGTCGGTAACACCTTTGACGTTGTCTCTGGTGTGCTTTTGCTGATAGTCGGCTTCTTGATTCGCAAGACCGGTCGTTTCAAGTGGCTTTTGTACATTGCTGTTCCACTGTACATTTTCGCACAAGGATTGATGATTTACTTCCGCCGTCCCAACCAATCTGTTGGCTACCTTGTCATGTGCCAGGTCTTCATCTCTATCGGTGGAGCTATCTTTATCATTGTCGAGCAGCTCGCTATCTTGGCCGCCGTCGACCATCAACATATCGCTGCAGCTCTTGGTGTATTGTACGTCGTCGGCACATGTGCCAATGCCATCGGCGCCACAATTTGTGGTGCCATTTGGAGTAATGTCTTCGAACCCGCACTTATAATGTACCTCCCCGAATCTGCCCTATCAAACTTGGACATGATCTATGAGGACCTAGAAACTCAGTTGAGCTATGAAGTCGGAAGTCCCGAGAGACTGGGAATCCAGGAAGCGTACGGCTACGCGCAGACGAGAATGCTTGCTGTTGGAACCGGTATTATGGGCCTGGCTATAGTTTGGACCATTATGATCAGAAACATAAACCTCACCAAGGTTGCCCAAGTTAAGGGTATGGTCTTCTAAGGAGTGCCGAACGTTCAAATTTTTGGAAGCGACTGTCTATTCCGATATTTGGATATCGATATAAATACATTTACCCATGTTCCGTCGAACCCATCGTTATGTAACTTTAAATATATTCTAATTAACTATTTTATGTATAAATTAATTATATGTGACGGTACTCATAGTAGCAGTACTTTAACTTTATTAAAATAAGTTGAACACTACTCCTCGATATCAACATCTAAATTTTGTTTGTGCCTTTGTGATTCATGATCCTATCTGTTTGGCACGTACGCGTTCATTAAGAGATTAATTATCCAGTTTACAGAGTTTTAAATAAATGTACAACGCTGCATTTAATGTATAGCATTTATCTTTCCACTGAAGGAGGAAGCGTATTGCTTCGTTATGCAAACGAAAGTATACATCAACAAGCGAGTGAAGTCCCTTTCATTGTACCTGAATCTTGCTAATATCATAATACTTGGATCGCACGTTGTTCTGAAATGAAACGCTTTCAGTAATAGTATGAAAACAGGGTGTTATCATTGGTAACAAGTCCTTGCACGCGATCAGGACTTTATTATCTACACACTCTACATTCACAAAGGATAGAGGTTTTTGTTGACATATACATTGTCATATCGTAAGACTACTTGTATCACTTTGCGGTAAAAGGCCTTGTGCAACTTTTAGTTTGCCTTACTCCTCGTATAGACGACCGACAAGGAGGAAAGCGCGACTTTGGCTTGCAGGTGATCAAGAATTCAGCTTTGCGGACAGCTTCGGCGGGCATAATTGTTTTGTAAAGAGCGATCGCGTGTTTTCCAAATGGTTGATCTTTGGCGTTGATATTTTAAACGCGTTCATTCACGTAATCCCGCCCCATCTTGGGAAAAACGAGAAGTTGTTTGCAGCGGCTGGAATCAGGTTAAAATCTTGTATCGCAGCAGTAAGAGCGGTATTATTTCTCCCCTTCCTTTTCTAAAAAGGTTCGTACCTCTTACCTGTTTTTCTACTTGTAACTCAAATTATATTTTAAAGAAAAAATGAATCAGTGCTTAATCTCACAACAACAACAAAGTGACAACGGTACTGAGGAGAAAAAAAGTGATTTCGTTCAGTGTCTTTCATATGATGCCGTCTCCACCATTTTTGCATTATGCTCTTTCCGAGACTGTGTACGCTTCACCCAAGTCTCGTCCTGTTGGAGGAGCTTCTTGTTGGGTTGGCCTGGAATGTGGGAAAACTTGACCGACACCAAATGCAACTATGCAAAACTATTAGCGCTGGCCTCTTCGCACAATGCTGCAGCAGAGCACAGTCGACACGTGCGTAGAGTCGATATCCAGGACAAGGATGCTGAGGAACAAAATAGCGTGCTTGAATACCTGTGGCACATGAAGTGTTGTGCACTCGATTACTGTAAGTACTTACGATTGTTTGTTCTCTTTCCATATGTGATGTACATCTAAACATTTGTAATCTTTGTATAGTGCGCATCTCGTGTGATTCCGACGCGATCCAGAAGCTAAAGAACCTACTGGAAATAACAGGATCCAGCTTAATTAGTTTGGATTTAAGAGTTACGGGCGATACTCGATATGTGCGCGTTCTTGCTGCAATACTGAAATATTGCAACACACGACTGAATCATCTAAAGTACCGACATGACTATGCAATTCGACCCCTGACCATCCGACTCGACGGACGAGCTTTGCCGCGACATCCTCTGCTTCACATAACCTCTCTGAATATCGCGTGCACAATGGAGATGTGCTATCTGCAGCGTATTATCGCGTTACTTCCTAATCTCAAGAACATATGCATCAACGAGGATATGATACACAACATGGAAACCCCCGGTCAAGTTATGGAACTATTGTGCATGTCTCTTACCACACTCCAAAAAGTTAACATATACTCTGGTGGAAATGTAACAACCGTTGATAGGAGCATCACCACCACAGTATTGCAATCTTTGTCATCATCGACACTTTTGCGACAACAGACATCGATAATGAGAAACGATTATGATGATGCTCACCGGATGCAGCAGGATAATATGGAAGAAGAGGAACAGAAAATGTTGGGGTTGCGTTCACTTGTTCTGCAGAATCGCAGCTCCAGGATCGACTCAGACATTTCGTCAGCAATCCTTCGAACGCACCACTCAACACTCGAGGAACTCTATATAATAAAATGCTGGGTAGCAACACTTTCATTTCCGCCTCTGGTGTTTCCGAATATGCGTGAAATTCGACTCCATGGCAACATTCTTGCTGCTGTGAATGACGCAACATCAAGAGACTTGTTTACGATGCTGCAGATGTCTCGTCGTTTGGAACACGTATACATGAATGTTCCAATGCCCTTTGACCACGTTCTCGGTGGACTGCAGGGACAAGAGCATTTGCGAACGCTATCTCTATTAGACACAACGCAGAGCAGCTTACTTAACCGGATGCTGCTTCCCTCAGGTTGGCCACAACTGCAACGTCTTTCAATTTACGGCGCCCGAACAACATGGATGAACCACCAACAACTTCAACACATAACGAATTTGGCAAGTGCAATCTCAGACAGCCCCTGTCTGGAAATGATCGACATTGATATTATGCTTGTTGTTGCGGATGCTACTGATCCACCCAGCAGTCCCAGTGTCATGGAAGCCATCGGTAACCTCGAGAATCTGCGCTATCTGAGAATCCAGGCATCACCATTATCAGCAACAGGCGCTGCGCATTTGAATCATCTTATAATGCAGAATATCAACGGCAGGGTGCTCGGTGGGATATCAGCTGAAATCATCATTACCAAATTATTACAGGGCAACTGCCGTCGCTCGTTGCGTAAACTTTGTTTGCTCGATATTTCGACATGGACAGATGCTGTACTCGATGCGATTGTGAGGAACTTGACAGGAAGAAGCGATGACAGTCGATTGACTCACTTGCAGCTTGGTTATCCGTCTCCTCGGCTTCGCAACAATAGAGGCAACCCAATGAATCAGAGAGACACAACAGTTGGCGCTGCTGTCACGCCGGATGGAATTCGACGGCTTGGCCAAGCATTCGTTGGGAAACGACTACGGTATCTGGGCTTCCGAGAGCTATGGGATTGGCCGGCTCATTTTTCATATGACGATCGTTTGCAAATACAAGTCGCTAGTAAAGAAGTCCAAGAGCTGCTGACTGAAGATCAGGTCGTTGTTGAGTGGGGCTACCGGTGTAGCGAGTCTTATCTTAGAGCCTTTGGAGATGCCCCTTTGGATCCTTGTTCTAGCGAAATATAGTAGGTTACTGAATCAAATTTCGTATTACTACTTGGCGCTTACTATTGGCAGATATTGTTTCTACCTGTATGTTTATCTTTAACTATCGTGTCTACTTTCTTCTAAAAATAAAATAAAAGGAAAGGACAACTGCAATGATGAACAGCAAATAGAGCCATTCCCACGGACAAACTAAAACCTCGTCGGATATGCAAATGAAAATAGTTTATGCAGAGGCCCAAAATCAGGTTTTCCACAACAAAACACGTTATTGCCTCCATTTACCTAGTGGCGTTCCTTTTGAATCTTAGGGGCTGCTATGCGTGTTCAACCCGAGAATAACATAGTACCTCGGCTAATTAAGCAATGGACGAGGAGGCACTCACCATGGTGAAAACATCTCCGTGTGGAGACAGAAAAGGCTTCTTCATTCTCCGTATCTAAAGGCAATAAACATGCAACGCAGGATGTAGTAGCTTTCCTAAGCAACTAACTGAATACTCCTCTCACATAGCACACACAACACGCATGCAACCAAATAGGGCTCGTGCAACCACTGGAAAAGGAAATCAGTAACCTAGCTGCCACTTTCGGAATCTGCCTTGTGGAATCGTTTTTATTGTTTTTTAAATATCGTTTCTGCGTTTTAGCTTTATCCACACTTCTTTTTCCCTTTCTTCCCAAACAAACACGCAACAAACAACATGGTTTGTCTGGGTCCCCGGAAAAAACCAGCAAAGAAACCGGCGCTGCTGAGTCCGGATGATGCAACCAATCGGTCTGTCAAAGGTTCAATGACCAAGAAGAAATCTCTGACGCCCTTGACCAAACGTAAGAGTACAGCATCCGTTGCTTCGTCCAGGAATTCCGTCGATGCGCCCGGTGGTCCTAATGCTACTGCTACCACTGGACTAGGCGGTAAGCAGGTACGGCGACCCACCTCACGCACTTCGTTGGCTCGTTCTCCTAGTCCTGACAATCGTCCCCGTTCTCCCCACACCCGACCCCCACCGCCACCCGGCACTGCACCCTCAGTCCGAAGTAGTGCCCGACCCAGCTCCCATTCTCGCAATGCATCAAACGCTTCGACGATCAAAAAGTCGCCTGTTGCTCAGATGAGAGAGGAGTTTGACGAGCTCAAAGTGAAGGTATTGTTTTACTACAAAGAATTCCAAGTCTGTTCTTTGCAGCAATAGCATTGCTGTTATCTCCTTGGAAAAAGGGTGTTTCTAGGTGGAATAGCATAGATGTATGGGACTAATTATTTCTGGTTTTTAGCATAACGAGAACCTTGAAGTGATTGCACAGCAAAAGGCCGAACTTGAATTATTGAAACAACTGGTACAGAAACCAGCAGCAACAGCGGCCGCAGAAACGCAAAACAAGAAAGACAACGACGATAACGAGCCGCAGCAGCAGCCCACGTCACCACCACCCGAGCTTAAGCCATCAATCAGCCAGTTGGAGCTGGACACGCTTCAGGCACAGAACGAGGAAAATATGACCAAGCTCCATGACCAGGAACAATTGCTGGAACAGCGGGAGAAGGAACTGGAGGATCTGCGACAGCGACTTGAAGCGGAGAAGAACGTCCCCAATATCGTGGTCAGCGAGGATGAGTCGCTTGCTGAGCGTGAGCGGGCATTGGCGGCAAAAGAGCAGGCGCTTGAAGCAGAACGACAAAAGTGGGAGGCCGAAAAGGCGTCGCAGAACAATAACATTGATGACGGTGTTGCACAGCTTGAAAAGCTCAAGCTTGAGGTAAGATTCCCAGTTTAATTAAAAATGTAAAAGAAAATAAGCTCGGTTGCACCAAGTTTCAATGCAAATGAACTAAACTGGAAATAGAACGAGGAGGCTGTTCGAAGATTGGCGGACAAGGAGAAAGAACTCGAAAAGCTACGATCCAAGATCGAGAACGGAGAGCAGCAGGATGCGGATATTGCTCAATTGGAGCAAATCGAACAACTCAACAAACAGCTCGAAGCCCAGAAACTTGCCCATGAAGAAAGCCTCAGACGCCACGAGGAAGCCATGGCCGAAAAGGAAAAGCTGCTTTCAGAGCAGCAGCAGGCACTCGAGAGTCTTCAGGAATCACACAACGATGAGATCCGCAAGCTAAAGACGGGCCAATCCAGCAGTATCTTGACCATGAAACAGCGTCATAAGCAAGACATGTCCGATCTCCAGTCGCGTCTGCAAGAAGCTGAAACCAAGGTCAAGAAAAGCAGCAATGCAGCCATGATGGATGACGAGGTTGAGCGTATCCTGCACGAGTTTGAGCAGGCCGAACACTCTCATGCAGTCCAGATCGAGACGTTGCAACAGTCGCATCAGTCCGAGCTTACTGATCTGCAACAGAACCACGTGGCCCAGCTCCGAAATCTGAAAAAGGTTCAAGATCGATCCCGCGAAGGTTGGACAACGCGCTATTTGCCCACCGAGGCCGTCTCTTGGCCTGCTCCTCAACCATTGTCTGTCCTTCGCAAGACCAATGGCCCGCGCACTTCCCACTCGGCTTCGCAGCGTATCATGAATGCTGCCAAGGATGAAGCGGGTCCCGTTTTGATACCACTTGATAATAAGAAAATACAAGTATATATCTCGACTGTTAGCGGCAATGCTGTGGTAAGTAGACTTATTTTTATACAGTGGCGGAAGCGTTGAAACTTTGTTAAAGTTTGTTCCTCTTTAAAGATAAAGCGAAAGCAGGAGGATATTCAACAGCTGTTGAAGACCAACGATATCAACTTCGAGCTGATCGATGTAGCAGCCAGCGAAGCTGCGTTGCAACATATGAAGCGGTGCAACAACAACGGATCGAATGATGGTCGAGCAAAGGAAGTGCCTCAACTTTTCGTAGGAGGTGAATACCGTGGTGTAAGTAGCTGGATGAACTTTGGAGAGTGAATATGGCAGCACAGGCGATATTGCCTATCTATTTGTCAGTCATGGCTGATGAAGTTTGTCACTCATAGCAATTTGAAGATGTCTCCAAGCACGTCGAAGAAGGAACCTTAGATACCCTTTTGCAACCTGCTGCTGAGCGTGAATGGACACCTGAGGAACGAGCAGCACTTCAGAAGGCTGAAGCAGCTCGTAGCGAAGATCCTGCAGTCGCGCCACCTATCCGTGTCTTGCCTGCAGGCCCAGCGCAAACGCCAACATTGAGGAAGACCGCTGGACCGAGCCCTGGACCTGTAAGAGCCTATCGAGGCATTGAAGATGACGATGAGGCTCTCTTGAAGGAGTTGGAGCAGGAGCTGGATCATGGAATTATTAAGGTTGAAGATCTCTAAACGTTTTGTTTCTCATAACATTTTCTTTCTTGTATCCTGTTTACATATAACACAAACATCTACAAAAACATTTTTTTCCTCTCTCTACATATCCACACACTACATCCCAAGTCATCTGTATCCATTATATATACTTCTACTTTTATTTGATATAAAACAGCTATTCCATCTAATGAATGTACCGGAAACCAGGGTGCTACAAATAAGCGATGGTCCAAGAGTTCAATTTAACAATGGCCACATTAATGTTTGTTTGTTGCTGCTACTTACGGTATCGCATAACTCTTTATTCTCGCAAATACGCTGATACTCCTCCACGGAAGTTGTCACGTCGCTTGTTGACCCAAACAAGAGCATATTTGAGCAAAATGCACATGGTTAATACTCCCAATAGCATGCTTAGACAAATCGCATATCCGCGAACATAATGCAGAGCCTGCTCATTGGTATACACATGGCCAGATAAGACGCCCCCGATATTACCCAGGTTTGAAACCATGGCTACACCCACTGCTCGCTTTGTGTGGCCTCCTATATTCACATGTCGATCAGGCTGCTCTTGGTGGAACTTGGGCGAACGAACCGATCGTCGCAAGGATATCAGCTACGTAGAGGGCAGCTATACTGCTCGGCTTATAGGCAAAAACAAATAATAGCATGTATCCGATGACGCGTATAAACGAAGCAAATGTTGAATGGTATCCGCGTTTCACAGTTCGATCTGCAATCATGGCAATACAGTACAAATCGCGACCACAAAGACTTGTTGTCGTTATGCAACAAATGAGATAAATATTTTTTTCTTTGACGCGCGCAATATCAATATACATCACACTCCATATAAGTAACTTACCCACAGCATAAGGAGGAGTCGTTAGTGCATGGGCTCTAAAAGAGTCGTATCCCATATCCTTGACTATGGACGGCATGAACATGCTCGTTGAGAACATAGGGGTCAAACCCAGCAAGTTCGTTATCGCCAATACTAGATTTTCCAATCAAGGAAGCCTTGCATACATTGATTCCACGAGAAGCTAGCTTCAACAGCTGGTCCTGCATCGATCTGGAGACGATAGATGGCGATTTCGCGCTCACGCTTGTTCAAGACTAAATAATTCTCGTTATCAGCTAAAATCACAATCTCTTTTTTTTGTGTGTACTAAGTTCCAACGAATAACCCGAGCCTTTTTCTGCTTGTATGTTTACTTACATCGTGCTTTGCTAAGCGAGTCTGACATGACATAGTATGTAACGAACGGCAAGAACAAAGGCGGAAGAGCTTCAATAATAAAAGTACACTGCCATCCGCTCGAACCTCTTAGACCTTCCATGTCCATGATAGCAAAAGCAAGAGCACCGCCAAAAGCCTAAACAACAATTCATAGATTTTAACTTTATAGACATTTCTTCAGCAGGCCACTCCATTTGGATTTCTATGGGATCAGAACTTACACCAGCGAGTGTAGCTGAGCCAAAGAAAAACGCTATCATATCCGAGTCGTTTGCTCGCGTCTTGTGTACCAAAAGGATAGATAAAAGACAATACCCTTTTAAAAAAGAAAGCGCGTCAAATCCTAGCTGTAGATAATTAAGCAGCAGCAAAGTTAAACATTTTCCCGAGTTTAGCAGCTCTTGATTCCTCCTTCATCATTCTCTTCAAAGATTAGGTTTTACTATCTTTCGTTGATATGCTGCTTAAAATATAGAAGCATGAAGTCAAGGCCTACTATTCAGGTTCATTACTGATATACCCATAACTCGTTGCCGACGGGTCGAACTGGCATCACCACAGAGAGCGTCATGCTAATGATATGTGCAATGGCTTCCCGTGGAATACAATACATGGAATTTTCAAATTGACATGCATTTAGTAATACCCGATTTTCTTTCGGATTATGTGTATAAAATCCGTAAAAAGGTAGAAAAGAAATAAAAGTTAGATAAGCATATTCTACTATGTAATACTTACATACACTCATAATTTATACTTGTAGTCTACGGTTTTAAATAACAAATTTAAAGAACATGTATCATAGTATGATACAGTAAGCAGCCACAGAATTCAACATACACTTGATACGATGTTAAAAAGAGAGATTTGGGCTAAACTGTTAATGGAATTTGTTATATTGTTTTGATGCGTCATTGGTAAGTCAGTTTCATAATTTGCTGTATGAGGGACTGTGAGCAACTTCTCTACGATTATACTGTGGGATCCTTAAAGCTTATTTATCGAGGAGCAAAAATAAAGACGAGCCTTTCCTTCTTGAAAATATACGCGAGCACACGTTTCAAACATGTTGATATACATACGATATCTTATGTGCATGTTTTGTTTCGTCCCTCTGTTTTCGAAGTGCGAAGCAGAATCCAGGGCTGTTATCGCAACTTATCCATTTTCTTTGTGTGCGGTTTTGTTGAGAACTACAGTACTGCAAATAATAGAATCTCTGCTGGACAGAAATTTGAACGTCTTGACATAATAGCGAGTCATTTCTCTCTATTGCATGGCGATCGAGTTGTTATCGTCATTCAATCAATGGTTAGTCAGTACGGTGAAGCCTTTTTCTCACCCACTTTATTAGACAAGCTGATGACAAATATAGTTATACTGACTTGTAACACGCAATCCGCGGTGCTATAGTCTACTAGCTGTAACCTTAATGAGTAATATGATATCTACGCATACGCTCCTAATAAATATACCAATTAGATCCAGCGTAATAGTGCTTTTCGCTACACTTGCTATATAAAACCAAGCGACTGAAAAAAAAACCACCTTGATTTGAATGCTTTATCTCTTTTCGCGCGTCTTTTAGAATATGTATCATATTAAGAGCGGCATAGCAAAGAGAGAGAGATCCGTCGCTATAATTGTCCTTTATATATGCCTTTTAAAGTCACTGCTCCTGTCGATTTTGTGGGGTGTATGACAGATGCTACTATCTCATCGTTAGTAGATTTTAATTTTAACTACTGTACGTGTCAAACTTATTCGTCTTTTTTAATTTTAATAACATGTTAGCCAGAGAAAGCTAATGCCATCCGTGCTACAGATACGCATGATGTGGCGCAAGGCTAACAACCATGACGTCGCTTTCAATTTGTTAATATCAATCCAGCATCAAAGATCATTCAATATTAGAAGAGAGCTGACTGCGCGGACCATGTGACGATCACTTTTTATTTGGCTACGCACATGGTACAAACTAATACGCGAAAGGAAACCCCTTCTTCTTGCACAGAGACAGCCTAAAGAGCACCTGTTCGCACTAGATTGCGTGGCTGAGCATAATCTCGTAAGTAGATTACTCGTATGACGGTATCCGCAAAAAGAATATATAAACCTTGCTATTTTCACATCATCCGACGCCTTTTCTTCTTCTTCGTTTCTACAGTTAATCAACATCACTAACCATGACGTACTACAATCCTTCTGACCAACAACAATATCAGCAACCACAAATCAATAACCATCCACAGTATTCACAGCAACAGTACCAGCCACCTCAACCTCTGAGAGTCCAATATTCTGCGTTGCCACCACAAGAAACAGAGCATAACCAGTATCCAAAGCTGGACAAAGTAGTCTCAGTCAAACATTGTCATCATTATTTGTCTTTGATGGAGCAGTTTTTGCTATACAAAGAACGATTCGATTCGACTCATTTAAAGATAATGTTGGCTCGAGCAGAACGTCGTTATATTCAATGGCGAGAAATAGTTCATACATCTTTCTCAAAGACTGGATATCAGTCTTTCGTTCCTCCGCTTGGTATAGAATGGAGAAAACCACTACTGCGCGTTGTAATGAAGGAGAAGAAAGGAAAAATTGACCTTGTTTGGTTATAAATCATGTCATTCTATAGATATTGCGTACATGTGGCACACACACATGCTAAGTCCGTTTCGCTATTTTGAAGATTCTATTCGGCTGAATCAAATGGATCTCTTCAAAATAAATCTTCCCTTGGGAAAATTGGTAAGAAAAAAAATTCATTATCCTTTTATCGCAATAATGGCCAGTAAACTAGTTCTATTCGATGTCATATGTCAAGAGTTAAATCTAAAATAAAATTACCTTTTTGCAGCATGAATACGCCAGCACACGAATCTCGTTGGCTGAGATGAACAGCTGGCGGCTATACTATGGTACAGAAGAGCCGTACTACCTTAACCCCGAAAATGTAGTTGTTGGTACCACCATGGTGAATTGCACTTATTGCAGTGAGAAAATGGAATGCAGTTGGTAAGAGGAAGCAAAGTGAATGCGTCATTGATTCACATATGGCTGCCCTTGTTCTCTAATATCAAATTATTAACTACATAGGATTGAATACGCCGACTGGAGAACTAATCCAGATTTGAACATTCGATGCCACACATGTCGTCAATCCACCAGTGTGGGAACAGCGTCTGTTGCACGTCTTGCCAAAGATATAGAGGGACGTTCCTATTTAGTTGCGTAAGGACAAGAACCTTGCTCTCTCATCCCTTCTTGCTTTAATAGCGTCAATCATAGATACCTCACTGACAAACAACATATGTAGTGGTACCCTTTTAGAAAAAAATGGTAGCCTCAAAGGGCCGGGGAAATTTCAGCTCCAACGTGCCATGGCCTTTTGTGTGGAGAAAGCCGAAAAAGATCTCCCTGAAAGTCGTCTTGTAATTCCGTCCCGCTCCATGGAGGACATCATTACATATATTGAAAAGACGTGCAGTAACACACGCAAAGGAGCAAGCAACTGGCATCGCATTGTGTCTGTATTTTTAGTGAACGCTCTCCGATCGTGCTATTTGAATAATCCGAGTCCATTCTCTTTGGACTTGATCCAAGCCGTGGGTCGCCAACAGGCTTTCAACGTTAAGGCAGTCCGTACGATCGACTGGCAATCGCCTTATGGCATCGCGCGCGCTATCCGGCAATACAACGAGTTTTTAAAAATGATAATGGCGCATCCGACCCAAGTTATGGTCCCAACATTGGAAATTGACTTGGCATGGCATACGCATATGCTCCACCCAGCTACATATCGTACATTCACGTTCAAATATACTGGGCAATATGTCAATCATGACGATAACATTGTGCCTGAGAAACTCAAGACATATGCTGACGGCACGGATAAAGCCTGGCGGGCGAAGAATGGTCACAATTTGATCAACGGTGGAGATAATGGTCCTGCAAAAAAATCGACATCTAAAAGAGCGGGATTCTTCAGCAAAGTTCGCGATGCTCTGTCCAGTGGATTTGGCGATGATTATATTCCTGGCACTTTGCCGGAATCGTTTGCTCAAAATGGTGTCATGTAAGCATTCGGACAGGGTAAAAATAGAGAAAATTTGTAGTACTTTTATGTCTCACATTTCGTCTTGTACATATTGTAGAGACGGAGCAGCTCTAAAAACCAGTACCAAAGAAAGCTATCACGATAGAAGTAATTATCATACTCATTACTCCTTTGAAATTTTTTGCATGGAATCGTGTCATACGTGCTGAATATCACAAATAATCTTTAGGAACCGTAAAATCCATTCTAGGGATTAAAAATAATACCTATTCGGTATGTGAATACCGAAACTCTGTCTTTACCCTATATCTATATATCATTTTGCAAATCAAATTGTCTGCATGAAGGTAGTCTTACGTTTTCATCCACTTTACGATAGGATTCTGTGCAAAACAATATTCATCACCAACTCGAGAATAATGGATATGGCTATGTTGGGTAACTATACACGAGCAAAGAGTTATCTGTATATGAAGTTAGCTTCGACATTATGCATGTTTTGATCGCTCACTTTTCTTACATAATCAATGTCTCGAAGTACGGTGAATTGCGCTTCAGGTAGTAGATTAATACAGTGCTTCAAAATGTACGAACGGTGAAAATGTCTCCTATACAGAAGAAGCTAACAGACTTTATGAAATATGTTCTTCATAATTATAGGATCTACAGGTCGCAATCTTTATTACAACCACCAGTTATAGTAAGCAGTGATTTCCTCATATGAACACAGTGCTTCGAGTCTATAAACTGACATTATCATTTTCCGCACCCTGCTTTAATTTATAACAATATACGCATAGTGCCGGTATGTATGTCTATGATGTCTATGTAGATTATAAAATTCCTAGCAACGACTATTTTAGCATTCCTAACAGTTATCTTTCATATATACTACCGCTATAAGTGCAATCAATTAAGCCTTCCTCGGCATCGACCCAAAGATGGGCTGACCTTACACCGGTACTGCAACCGAATTCTGTCCAAAAGCTTTCAAAAAAGCTAAAAAGCAAGTCGAAGCCAGCAAAACATAAGCATGACAATCGCGGTAAACCATTAGAAATCGCGCCAGGTCTTGGAGAGCTAATCGGTAACGCTATCAACAATTGCAACAGCTCATCAGCTAATTGCGGCGGAGGTATGACTCGTCTATGATTTACTACCGAAAACAAGAAGTACTAAAGTATCCGTGACCTAATGTGCTTGTAAATGTTGCTAGGAGGCGGAGCAGGCGGCTGCGGTGGCGGCGGCGGTGGCGGTGGCGGAGGTAAGATTGTCTTGAAAGAAAATGATACTTTTTCCATCCGTTATAAATTGGTTGATATCTTTACTTTAAACAGGAGGTGGCGGTGGCGGATGTGGTGGCGGTGGCGGAGGCGGCGGTGGAGGTTGTTAAAATAAGCACCAAGCAACCATCGCATTGCCATTACATATATATTTTTATTACATTATCTCCTTTTATGCAACAGATTTATGCATTCCAATATAAAGCATGTATATTCAATAAGCTCATAAGAAGTACCTTTTGTATACTGTAGTTTTAATGGTGCAAATAAAAGGTTTTAGTATCTACCTAAGTGCTAGCTGCTAACATTGAGAAGAAAAGACTGTAGTTGCTACATATCATATATGCTTACAGTTTACTGCCAAATGGTATGATAGCTAATATACAACCAGCACCCCAACCATTTCTTCTTCACTGCAGATGATCCCTTCACAAATATAATTTTCTGACCCAAATGCTTTTTGTGAGCTATGTAGCATATACAAATCTCCTAAAAAATTGCGGTTGGCGCGTACGCTTTTCAAATTTGCATAATGGTGTGTATTTTCACACTTGCATTATACAGCACGTGCAACAGTAGCGGTAAAATGTGCGTACGTACAATTTCCTCGTACAAGATACTGTATGTACATATTGTCGAAGATATATAAAATCCAGTGCATCAATGCAGCCAGCGCATAGCTTCACAAATGTGACGTTGTCATTTAGAGCTCTTCGTCCTTGAAAATCCGAGTTTTATGCACCGTTTGTTTTGAGCAATGCTTTACATGAGGTATGTATTTGCTAGATCTTCCACTTCTGTTGATGGAACCTTTTACCTGGTCATATCATTAATTGTAATAGCATCGATTTTATACTGATATGTCGCAACGCACTAATAGTTTTCTTTTATTGCTGACAGTTTCTTTTATCTTTTCTTGGAGCTATTCTCAGAGGATGGATCAGGCTTACCTTGGATCGACCGTAGTAATACCCCAAAAAGCCCGGTCATAGCATTTCCCAGCAGCAGCAGCAGCTCTCAGGCAATGTTTTGAGCTCAACAGTTGCAAGAGAAACAACAGCCTGTCATAAGATATCAGCGGAAATGACAAAAGAGGAGCTGAGTCTAGTCGTCACATACTTTCACTACCATAAAAAGCATGCAAAGATGGCACTCATATCGGTGCCATGTTCATTTCACATACGAACAACCGATAACTTTGTCATCACAGGAAAGCACTTTGAAAGCTCTCTTTGTTCTTTGATCAAACAACATATCAATCACGACAGAAGTGATGTATATATGCGTTCCCAGTCATTTTAGCTGTACCACGACTATTTTGCCACATTTTCTGTGGTAGCGCGAGGAGTATCTTTATTCCGTGGATCAATGCCAGCAATAGCAGAATTTTCAGTCACCGGCACCACTTGTATACAACTCTTCAGATTTCCAGCACTAGGTGCAGTGTGTACGCCAATAGACCTGCATTGGCGATAATGCTGTTAACCAAAATGGTGATATTTGTAACTAATCTCAAATCAAGTAATATGAATCTGCTCCGTCTCTAGGGATTCTCTTTCTCCCAAGATATAAATATGTTGTACATTGATACTGTATTCGTTTGTCATACTTTCGCAAGTTGACGACGCAGGTTTAGCAATTGATCGTAATTAATATCATTTTTCTGCCTATACTTAACCAACAATTTGCGGCTAAAAGGGACAATTTCTTACTTGTGTCCCATTTTTAGGTTTTTTTTTCAGTTTTTAAGGTTAGCGTTCCCCTCCTCTTTTTTTCCCTTTTCTTCCCTTTACTTTTCCTCGTCGTACTGTCAGTGCAATCATGTCAAGGTTCGGATCACGCAAATGCTTCTAATGTTCATCTCCCTAATTCTCAAACTAACGCACGACACAGCCTAGTAGGAAGCAAACCTTTACTCGGCTTTTCTACGTGGTCAACACAACTTCTTGACGACGTTCCTGGATACGGCGGGCGGCATATAGAACCATGGTAACAATTAAAGCATCGCCTGACTTGATAGGGGTTGTCTTATTAATATCGTTAATATGCCAAATAGGTTTGATGAAGCATCACTCCGCGACATTTCAGACGCCATGAAGGCCAAAATGCCACAATACGAATACATAAATCTCGATTCCGGCTGGTCAGAAACGTGTGACAAATATGGCCGCTGGACATATCGAGAGGACTTGTTTCCCAACGGACTACGCGCGTTATCGGATCACCTCCAACAGAATAATCAAAAACTCGGTCTTTACATGCTTCCAGGGCTTAGAAAAGAAGCACTGGAAGGTCGGATCAAGGGACACGAACATATCCGGATTGCTGATCTGGTCACACAAAAAAAGCAAGGCAATGCATTCAAGGGAGCGACGTTTATGCCTGACGAACACAGCGAGCACGTACAAGCATATTATGATTCGATTGCAGATTTGTATGCCGAGTGGGGCATTGGATATATTAAGATTGATGGATGCGGCCCGTCGAACGATGACCAAGACATGGACACTCGAAAATGTTTGTACATGATGCACAAGGCTTTCTCAAAACACAATATCTGGATCGAACTTTCATGGTCGCTCGACCCGGCCTATGCAGAGGAGTGGATGTCTATGTCCAATGGTGCTCGCATATATGCAGACATTGAAAGCTACAGCTCAAAGTATATGACAACCTCCCACCGCGTGTTTCAGCGTATGGCATATGTCGCAAAATGGTGTGACAAGCAAATTCAAGGGAAAAAATTCTATATCGATCTTGATGCTGTATTAGTCGGCATGACGGTGGATAACAAGTGTGTGGATGGATTAGACAACGATGATGTGCGGATATCATATGTTAGCTTTTGGGCACTTGTAAGTTCAGTCTTTTGCATTGGCGCTGATCCCCGCAAATTGCCACAAAAGTACCTCGCCCTGCTAAATCATCCAGTCATTTTGGATATTCATCAAAGTGGAGTGATCGCTAAGCCTATCGGCAATGGAAACGCTTGGCTGAATCGCAAACAAGTGTGGTGGAAGACATTGCCAGATGGTCGACTGTGTGTAGGTCTGTTTAATGCACACGTCTACCCTTTCATGCTGGGTCTCAGCCGCGAGATTAGAGTGGATTTCGAGGAACTTGGTGTCGATGAGGTGGAAGCCAAGGATGCGTGGACCGGCGAGCCATTGGGACGATATGCAAAATCCTATAGCACTATGCTTCGGCCAGGTCAATGCCAACTGTTGCTGCTCAGTGTGGTTCGCTAATTTACCATACATACTTTCATTCGTACATTATATATAGCTTGCAAGAGTGATAAAACACAAATGTTTGTAAATATTATTAAATAGAAAAGAAAGAAACATGTAGGAGCGTGTATATATATAAAAAGATAAGTTTGTTGTTCCATGAGGTGTAGTTGGATGTAGTGGTATTATGAACTGTGTGCCTTGGCAATTAAAATCATGATGAGCAAAAAGATGAACAGAATTAATAATAGTATAAGCTTGCGTCTTCGTGTTTTACTTTGGTATTTTGCGCCCTATTAAAGAGTATGCATAAGCTACACTGAATTTCCATAATGTTGTCTCCTGCTCTTTCTATATATTACCTTGTCCAATTCTACAGTCGCTTCTTTGACTTGTACCACCGTCTGTTCTATATTATAATCGATTCGATCCAACAGGGTGCCTTGGTCGATAACCAGTGTTTGTAGATCCCGAAATATCTCTGCCAATTGGTGTATTGACTTTGCAATCTGGTTGACTTCTCGTTCTCGTTGGTCAATCAAAGCATCATTGTTCTCAATAACTGCCAATTGTGATTCCGTGAATCCCTATAGTAAAGAATGATGGCGTGTATGATTTGAGCACGTGACGTCAGTTAAATCAGTGCCGCCCATCGTTTGCTGCCAAGAGACCAGCTCTTTCCACCTATTCCATCCCGATCTTAATATACCAGTTGTGCATCCTCATCCAATAATAGCTCGGCTGCCTCGTTACTAAGATTAGATTCAAGGCCAAGGATATTTGCTTTACGATTCTCTTGACCTTGCATTTCTACAAAATCATCAATCACGCGAGCTAGTTAGTTATTATCCTCGTCTTATCGATCCTTATTTATTTTCGTAACAGAAAGCCGTTCTTACTCTGCAAATATGTCGACTGCATTTTTCGAAAAGAGGTTGAGACTTCTTGTACCTTGGTTGCTAAACTCGTTTGTATATTCCGTGCCATTGCGTTCTCTTGGTCGGACGTGCCCGCACGATCATTTGAGTGGATGCGTTGGATATCTCGTTTGATACGATAAAATTCCTACATGCACATATTTGTTTTTAAAAGTTTAGGCCTCCTCTCGAGAACTAGTCTCCCTCCCTTTTATCATATTTCTTTTACGTTGGTTATTTCTGATGTAAGTTGTTCAATGGCCGCTTCATCGGAGGATCTATCGTCAAAACCAGGCAGAAGGTGCTTTCGATGCATACCCTGTAACCGAGTTACTAATTACATAACACCTTTAGTGGGAAAAAAATACGCGCAAGTAGGGAATAGAGAGAGTGTGCACGCATATATATGTCGAAACACATAATGAACTGATTTTGTAACGTACTTTTATCTTTGACCTGATCCAACGTCTCGTCTACTTCTTCTACAATGTCGACCCTAGAATCGACAATTTAATACGTGTATACGTGCACTTTTAATTAAAGAACAAGGGTCGAAAGCAGCTTACCATTGTGGTGGAAGGACTGACATTTCTATAACGCTGTCTGAGCTTTCGATTAAACCCTCGGTCTCGGAGCCCGAGATTTGGTGATTCGCTGACGATGATGTCCGTGCATAAGAATTACGGAACTGCAGAAACAGCAGTGTCCGGCTGCGCGTTGCCATTATTTGAGAGGTATAGTTTGTGTGTGGGGTTTTTGTAGGGAGGAGGAGGGAATAAGAAAAGAAGGGTGCAAGACGCATTTGGCAGCAAGTTTAATGCCCGCCATATAAAGGAAGCAGAAGCTTTAAAAGCGCCATGTATCTAACTATGATCTTCATAAAACAAGCTATCGATGCCAGCACTAATAGTACATACTTTAGCATCACATGTTGACGCCAAATTGCCTAGCTTGCATATAGAAGATGTATATCCATCATTTTAAAGTTGCAGTTTTCAGCTACTTGTACAACAAGCGTCCGGATGAGTTGTGTAAGGTATCAAACATGTGTAAAACATTTCATGTAAAAAGTGGCCGCAAGTGCACTTCCAATCGAAATGGGATTAACCTGTCTCCATAAAGCCGATTAACCCCACAGCATTACCAAAGACAAGCCTACATCTTTATCACAGTTCCGAGCACATATACCATCCTGCAAATTGATCCACTTTCTTCTTTGCCCCTTCAAAACACTTGGTAGAAACTCGACTGGTAATTTGTTGTACAAGGCGAGAAGAAGTACTTTTTATTTGATGAGCGAAGATAAAGAGTTGTCTGTGCGAGTGCGCGTATGTGGAGAGAGAAAGAGAGAGAGTATGTGTGTCTGTGCGGCCAAACCATAGAAACATAAGGTATTTAAACCTTGAAACCACGGCTCTGACGCTTGCCACGAGCACGCTCGAACTTGCGACCCTTGGAGCGAACGAAGGGCTTCTTGTTCTTGTGAGGGCCCATGCCAAAGTGCTTGACAGACTCACGGCTGTTCTTGGCACCACGGATCAAGACGGTGTTGGAGCCAGTAGGGGCACGGAGAGCCAATTGATCCAAAGTCAAGACTTCACCACCAGCCTTCAAGATACGGGCCTTGGCGGTCTTGGAGAACTTGAGAGCAGCAACCGAAAGCTTGGGGACTTCCAAAAGACGCGAGTCGTCGGTGACGGTGCCGACAACAACGGTGGTCTTGCCTTCCTGAGCGGTCTTGACCAAACGGGAGACAGTGACGGAAGGACGGTTCATGCGCGACATAAACAAACGCTTCAAGACAACCTTGTTGAAGTTGGCATCAGTACGGCGGGCAAGGAAGCGGTACAACTATAAACACCAGCGCCAAAAAAAAAGAACAAAAAGGTTAGATTATCTATAATCGTTTAAATGTTGGATTTTTGCAGGAATTAATTTAAATTAAGAGGGAAATCAACGTGCCTTGACCAACAAGAGCTGGTACACGTTCTCGGACTTGGGAGCGGTCCGGTTGGTGTTCTTGACGTGGTGGTGCTTAAGGTCAATACCCTAATTGTAGAAAATTGTGTTGCAATTAATATGGAATGTCCCTTCATATATTACATAGGGTATAATCTCGCGAAAACGAAAACCGATAAATCCATCCATATCGAGAATACATCCATCCGACATGGATGATCATCCGTTTCGTTCTGTTGTAACAGATATCGCCATGGTTACTCTTCCTATAACTCACCATGGTGCCGAGGGATATGGAGAAAGAGATCGGACTAGTCTTCGGCTGTAACGACTCTATTCACTCCGGGCAAGCCCTACAGCCAGCTCCAGCTGCTTTGTTATTAGAACCCCGCTCATCGCTCATCGCATTCCACGGTTTACATGCTTCATTCTGTTGATACTACCACAAAGGATACATGGGAGCGTTCAGTTAAGCTTATGATGGCTAGGCTTATGATAGTAATATGTATAGTACAGCTAAACTGTTCTGGCTACTATAAGGTTGTTGAACCAAGATAGGATAGCGCCTCCTATCCACAGCATTAATAATTAGAAGTAGGCAACAGCATCATCGTCATCACCACTGCTACCATCAACACAGTGAATAATACATTGTATTAAAAAACTTAAAGATGTTTTCCAACTGTAGATAATATTAAGTGACACTTTTTAGCATCACAGAGTACGCAATTTCTTTATTAAGTCGGTTGGCAGCGCTGGTCTAGTACTGTACGGGCATATTTGAAAGAATTCCCTCGCTCGTGAATCACAACGGCAAGCGTATCAAGAAATCTGCACACATAATTGTCATTGCAACTGGTAGTAGTGGATGCATGATGCAATAGAACTGAAATACGCACAGACATTTTTGAGTGATATATCATTCCAAATATCAGGTTCTTTCAATTCCTTGTGTGACATGATGTTGGATGCTGCTATGTGTAATCTGAACTCATCACAGATTGACAGCTCTTTGTCGGGTATAGCTACTATCTGTACAGTAAATTATATTAGAATACTGCTACGCAATCCCAAATTCTAATGCTGACATGGTACTAAGCTTCCATTTACGTTTACTATTTATATAAAAAGTGGGCATAGATGTGTTATCCGGTTCTCGGTTCGATGAGTCAAAGCATCATGATGATAGAGCGGAGTTCGCGGCCCCGCCTGCCCGAAGCGAAAGTGAGTAAAGTCACGTATATTTTTTTGGAGCTCGAACCCAAAAGAAAAAAAAAAACCAACGACTAAGCACCGCCCGTCCTCCGCTTTTCTCTTTGCCCCTTGTCATTAAGTTGCAAGAAAATAAATTTCTAAAAGCTTAATCGCCATGGCAGCTTCAGACAACACCGTTTCCGCATCCGAGCGCATGAAGCGCTTCTTGGAAGACAAGGACTGGAAGTTCTATGCTGCCGTTGCCGCCGGTGTTGCCGCCGCCGGTTGCGGTGCTTACTACCTCAGCTCCTCTTCTTCGTCAAACAACAATAAGAAGCCCAAGCAGCAAAAGCGCGAATTGAAAAAGAAGCAAGGGGAATCGGGTATGCTTTAAAATAATGCAATGAGCCTCTTTGGTTTTTTATTTTTTCATTCAAGGGTGTTTTATATGCTGACGTTCTTTGCGACTCCTTTGTTATGTGCGCTCCTACGTTACCCTTTTTTTTAACTTGTAGCCGATGCCGCCACTGGAGCCACCGCCGCCACTGGAGCCACCGCCGCCACTTCCGCTTCGGACAGCAATGCTTCGACCACTACTGCGGAACAATACGAGAGCATGACCGACGACGCCGTTGCTGCTCTTTCGACCGAGGTAGGGGACACCACACGAATAATTTTTCGTGACAACCTTCACCAATACGAGAAAGTCAAACATTCGCGCGAGTTTTAGAATGGTTTACCAACGTATACAAAACGAAATATCAATTGATGTTATAGAAACGCGCCGAAGCAGCACAGTCACTGAAGGCCCAGGGCAACAGTTTATTTACTGGCAAAAACTACGAGGAGGCCGTTCGATTATACACCCAGGCCATCCGATTCAAGGCTGACGCTATCTTTTATGCCAATCGTGCCGCGTGTTTCGCCAATCTTGGAAAGCAGGAAAACGTGATTGAGGACTGTAACTCGGCTCTTAAGCTCGACCCCGTCTATGTCAAGGCTTTGAACCGTCGTGCTTTGGCTTTTGAAAAGAAGGGTGATTTGCCGAACTCGCTCTATGGTAAAGTATCTGTTATTAAATGATATTCGAGGAAGTGGGATCTATTGGGTGGGAGCCATTATGTGTGGCTCGATTATGTGGGCTAACTTTTCACCTTTTTTGTTATATACAGATTACACCTGTGTCTGCATTCTCGATGGATTCAGAAACGATAATGCTGCAAAGTCCATGGAGCGTTTGTTGAAGCGTGTTGCTGAAGACCGTGCCCAGGAAATCATGAAGGTAAACATTTTAGGCTTAAAGGACAGAGTGTAGAGAGCATGAAATCTTACAACGCGTCATGACAAAAAAAAAATACACTAGGTCAAGAAACCCCGTCTTCCTTCATCTACCTTTGTCAATGCATACTTTGAGTCGTTCCGTCCTGGTAATAAGTCAACCCACGCTGCTGCACAGAACGTGACAATTCATTTAAAAGGAGTATTAACGGGGATAATTATATTGATATAGTAAACCTGGATCTTCCTACTACCGAGGATTTGTCGACTGGCGATGGACAGTTTGCAAAGGCACACCGCCATGTCAAGGCGAAGGAATTTTCTGAGGCTTTGGAAGCTGTTGAAAAGGCTGTGGAATTGGGATGCTCGTCCAAATACCAGGCATATGCCTTGAACTTGTTGGGTACATTCAACTTCTTGAAGGGTGATAACAAGGGTGCTCTTGAATGCCTTGACAAGTCCGTTGAGGCTGATTCCAAGTTTGTTCAGAGCTACATCAAGCGCTCAAGTCTTTATATGGAGCAAAGTGAGTGGTTATATCAGGTAGCGCGAGTAAAGTATATGTGTATGCTGAATCGAAGTTGTATTTCAATAGGCGATATCGCAAAGGCTTACAAGCAATTTGATGATGCACTTGCTATTAACCCCAGCGACCCCGATGTCTATTACCACCGCGGTCAAGGTAACAAGAAAAAAAAGGGGGGGAAACTGACGATACTTGATGGGAATTGAACTTTAGACTAAGACTTACGATCCATTATTAGTGAACTATATCAGTGGCAACTTTGACGCTGCTGCCAAGGACTATACCGAAAGCTTAAAGTTGGATGACTCGTTTGTGTTTGCACATATCCAGTTGGGTGTTGTGCAATACAAACTTGGCTCGATTTCTTCTGCCATGTCCACATTCAACAACACGTTGAAAAAGTTCCCTCAGTCAGCCGATGTACAAAACTACTATGGTGAATTGTTGGTAGACCAGCAAAAGGTCAGCGAAGCCATCGAAGCCTTCGGCAAGGCCATTGAGCTGGATCCCAAGAACCCTCTTCCTTACATCAACAAGGCCATGTTGATGTATCAAGCCATGGGTGACGCCAACGAGGCTACCAATTTGTGCAAGAAGGCATTGGAGTTTGATCCTGCTTGTGATGCTGCTGTTGCTTCGCTTGCTCAGATCTTGCTCGAGTTGGGTAAGGCTGATGAGGCCTTGAAGTACTACGAAACTGCGATTGATTTGGCACGAACGCAGCCTGAATTGGAGCATGCGATTTCATATGTCGAAGCCACCAAGACACAGATCAGGTATTTTGCTTTTCATCCGTCATCATGATAGTTTGCTGCTGTCGTTATCGATGCTTTTCTACGTGTGACAAGCTTGCTAACATGTCATTAAACTATAGATTTGCACAAGACTATCCTGAGGCCGCAGAAAAGCTTCGTGGTGGCAGAGGAGGATTGTAAAATAAATTCTATGTAAAACGCACTCCCGTTAAAAACCACGCACATTCCCTCGCACCAAGCACTCACACACGCACACACACATCCATACACACACAACTACATCCTTCCCTTCCAACAATTGTGTTTTATAAAAAGAAAAATCCTGTGACCCCGCAATATATGCGTCAATAGAGAGAAACAAAAAAAAACATCAAATGTACATAATGGCCATTGTCATATTTACGTGGTGCTGTTAACAGTAGTGTGACATACAGTGTGACAAGCTGCAATCAGACTGAGACGTTGAATTGGCCGAGAGGCGTTCCATATTTCTGCCACGATGCCAAATTCGCGCAATCAATGACGAAGCCTCGTTTATATGATTATATAATAGACCACTTGGAAGCAATTGCTCGCCATTGTGTTCTGTTTCTCGATATGACGCCATTTATGCAACCTGGTGGCAAAAATGAGCATTCGTAAAGAGAAAAGGAGCATGGCAACTGCAGCATCAAAACAGACATTATCATGACCAAAGCAGTTTAAGATGACTAGAGCAAAAAGTATAAGTCTGTGTGGTCAATTATGCAGAGTCGTGTCAATCGATTATGTCCTAGCCATACAGCATGTGCCTGGAGCAATAAGAGACCACCAAGAAGACTGGATTAAGCGCCGTACAGAGATGGTCACTTTACTCTATAAAGTCCGCATATTATTTTTTTAATTTTGCTGCCGCTTGTTTATCCAGATGCCAAAGCTGCTTTCTTTCGTTTTCTTCATCCACAAGGCTATAGCTCTCTCTTTTGACGAATGTGTCAGTGTTTATCAAAACGACGGGTATAGTGATCTGGAAGTCATATGGATATAGGGAACACTGAGACTATGGGATATTGTGAACCTGGTTTTTTCCATCATCATGTTATCCGTATGACGAACGTCACCTGCAGCAGTCAATCACCACACATTATCAATCAGCATGCTTTTCTTTACGGACGTAACTAGGAAGTGCATGTTTATAAGAACAAGGAACACCTTGCTCAAAGAGGGGGAAGAAATATACGCGCAAGTCTATATTTGAGACTAATATCCTATCTCTCTCTGTCTCTCTCTCTCTCTCTCTCTCTCTCGTCTCTCACGACCCAGCAGCAGGAGCGCGGCCTTGTTCGGGGCAAATCGGTTGAACATCATTCCTATCAAGCTACTTTGCTTTGATAGCCACATCTTTTGCCCTTTGAACGATATGCGTCTCATCTTTACGCAGAAAAAAAAAACACCCACAACCGCTTGATCAATGATGCTATCTAAAGCCTAGAGAATTAAGACGTGCCAAAAATAAAATCATGTCTAAATAGCTTTTGGTTGTCGTCATTTACTCCACGTTGTGCAAAATGAAAAATCTGATACGAAGCATTTGTCACACCGAAAAGAAAACACCGAGTAAAGGCACTGCTTGTGCAACGGTCAAAAAGAAATAAAAAAAGTGATCCGCGCTGTCTCGTCCGGACCCACATACTGTAGTCGCCAACCCATGAGAGTCAGTCATGTAGTCCATGGATATACCTCGATGCTGACAGGGAAGAATGAGGGGCCGACCTTTGCTGCTGCGATAATTTGAACTCTGTGGGGGCCATGTTTGACTTGGATGTGCGGACACTCGGCCATTGTGCTGCAAGCACCAAAAAAGATTACCAGTCAGCGCCAATCAGCCAATCACATTCTAATCAGATTGAGATGGTTTTTGGTTGTTGCGGGGGAGAAAACCAAAACATTATAAATACCCGTCAGTCCCACCCCGACCCCAAGCACAAAAGAACTTTTTTTTTTTTTCAACTCTTTTTCCACCTGTAAATACATTACACATAAACCATGTTCCGCAACACATTGACTACATTGAGCCGCTCCACGCAAGCTATTCACAAGCCCTTGACTGCCCCCACTGCCAACGGCGTTCGATTCTATCACGAAAAGGTATCATTTTTTATTCTTTTGACTACAAAGAAAAAGAAAAAAAAAAGATTGTTCCATATACATTTATTGACAATGCCTTGTTATGATTGATAATGAATGCTTAGGTCATTAACCATTTCGAAAAACCTCGCAACGTGGGCTCTTTCTCCAAGAGCGAAAAGGGAGTTGGCACTGGTTTGGTGGGTGCACCTGCTTGTGGTGATGTCATGAAGCTCCAAATCAAGGTAGACGAGGAGTCCGGCAAGATCGTCGATGTCAAGTTCAAGACGTTTGGCTGTGGCTCGGCCATTGCTTCGTCTAGCTTCATGACAGAGCGTGTCCGTGGACTGACGCTTGATCAGGCAGGTCAAATCAAGAACACTGAAATTGCCAAGGAGCTGTCGTTGCCACCGGTCAAGTTGCATTGCTCCAGTACGTAATCCTACACAAGAATACAGTCAATCAAAAATGGGAAAGGGAGGCTTGGATGGACAGGCCTTGGGTGTACTTTTGCTTAATGTGTTTTTTTTTCTTTCTGTAGTGCTTGCTGAAGATGCGATCAAATCAGCCATCAAGGACTACAAGAGCAAGCGAGTAAGTGCAGCATCAGCAGCTGCAGCTACAACGGGAGGTTCATCGTCTGCCCAGCAAGCTACGGCTTAAAGTCCCTTTTCATTCATTATGTCCCACACCCTTTCCCTGCTTACCCACCCGCTTATCGTTTTCCCACAAGAGGAGAATCACACGCACACACACACATACGCTTCTTCCTTTCTTCCACATAAAACGACTCACCTCACCTTGAACAAGAAACCCATTTTCATATTAGTTTATACATAACACCCATCCACTCCCAGCATGGCTACTATATTCTGTGTATCATTTTGCGTCATCTGCCCCCCCCCTTTTCTTTTTCTTCTTTTTCTCTTCTCTTGGTCAGCTTGGTCAAGGATCAGCAGAGAGAGAGAGAGAGAGAGAGAAACAAAAAAGAACTCTGTACCTACCCTCTCCCTTCACCCTCTCGCTTCGTAAATAAAGCAATCAGTGTCATAACAAAGTATAACCAACGTAACGCGCTGCGGTAGAGCGGCATTATGCTGCATAGCGTAGCAACCCGCGGAGTCAACTTGGGGTTTTTTTTTTTTTTTGGCGTGAACTTTGCAAAGTAAAGATGGCGTGCAAAAACTGTTAAAAAAAACCTGTTTCCTTTTTTTTTTCTTTGCGTATTTCTTTCTCTCCCTCTTTCTTCCTTTTTTTTTTTCTTTGCTTATCGCTTCTGCACTTTGACAGTTATCCAGGACTCTCCTGCTAACGAATAACCCGCAATACCAAAAATGGGAGCAGTATATACCCTCTTTCTGACACTGGGTCTCCTCGCCTCTGGTACGTCTACTGTCACTTGTTATCATGATGGCCCAGGCCAACAGGGTTAAAAGAAGGGGTTCGGGTTGCTAATAACGGATCCTTATGTGTTTCAGGCGTTTCTATACCACTTATCTTGACCTTTCAGAATCACCAACGTGTGAATCAGAACACCAATGACCCTCCCGAGTACTTCTCACAGCCGCTGCTGCAGACCGCCATGATATTCCTGGGTGAAATCGTTTGTATCGTGGTGATCCAGCTAGCGAGCAAGACGCCCGCCCTTTTGGACCGTTCACTGGTACAGGCCGTCGCGCCACAGCAACAACAACAACCACAACAGCAGCAGCAGCAGCAGCAGCAGCAGCAACAACACCAACAACAACCATCCTCACAACAGCAACAAGGAGTAGGAGCAGGCTATGGTGATCATCCCGACTGGGCTGCTGCTACACGGTCAAGCAACTGGGCGCTTGTCTGGTTCATCGTTCCGAGTGCCTGTGATCTGATTGCCACTACGGTAAATAAACATACGATGTATTATTCCTGACGAGGAGGTTCAAGAGGAGAGAAAAAGAGGGAGACAGCACGTTCTTGTCTTTTTGTGCGTGATTGCTAATATATATGTGAAATACGACATGGCTAGTTGATGAACCTGGGCCTGATATACAGCACCGCATCCATCTTCCAAATGGTACGGAGCAGCATCGTGGGCTTCTCTGCCATCTTCAGCCTGATCTTTCTCTCTCGACGCTTCCTTGGCTACGAATGGGGTGCCGTTGCTGCCATTCTCATCGGCACCACCCTCGTCTGCATGCAAGATGACTGGATTGGCCCCGCCTACCTCTGCGTGGCCCAGCTGTTTGTCGCCGGTCAGTTCGTTCTGGAAGAGTACTTGATGGACCGATACCGCCTGCATCCGCTCAAGGCCATGGGGATCGAGGGTGCATTCGGCACGGTGCTGCTGGTCATTGCCATGCTCATTGCGGTGGTGGTCGACATTGACGACAATACGCGTGCAGGTGTGCTGCAGCTGTTTGATGACTATGTCCTCTGGCAGTCGGCCCTCGTCCTTGCCCTCATGGTCGCCTTGTTCAACTTCTTTGGTCTGGCTGTAAGCACGCCGGTCGGAGTTCCTGGGCGGAGTGTCATTGACACTTTGAGGTAACAAAAAAAAAATCTTGTGTTTCACCACATCCCTTCGACATCATCATCGCTCGAATGTCTCCTATGGCTGCTGCTGTAATACCTACTGCTCGGTGATAATGATGACGTCTATCTCCCTTCTCAGTCGCTTCAGTGCTAACCGTAAATCTTTTGGGTGATAGAACGATTCTTATCTGGGTTATTGCTATCCACTATGGATGGGACACCTTTTCATGGATCCAGCTTGGCGGATTCGTGGTGCTTGTCCTCGGTGTGTTTGTATTCAACGGCGTGTTTTCGTGGGTGTGGCATCATGCAGGCGGACATGCACGAAACGGTGAGACAGCGCCTCTGTTGTCCTAAAAAAAGCCCGAATGGATACACCCGCAACAATGCATACACCCTTTGACGAGATAAGCATGCGATGGAAATGCCAGTGTTTTTATAAACTTAAAAATACATACACACATAATAAAAAAAATACATTTATTTGCTATCCCCCCCCCTCCCCCAAATGTAGTTCACACGAGAAAAAAAAACACTACTGCTTCTTATGTCTCTTCCACTTGGCCTTTGCGCGTTCTTCCATTCTTTCACCGTATTCGTCCATCGGCAGATGGAAGTCGCACTCGCCCATAGGCGGTATCCTGTGTCCAAATGCAAGGATGTTACGGGCACTCCTGCGTGATCCTTTGGGTGGCTCGTTGAGTGTGGCAGACTTGAAGAATGATTTGAATGATGGGGGTATTGTTGTGGATGCTTTCTTCTTGGATGTCTTGTTTGATGCTGATGCTGATGCCAAAGTTGTTGTTGTTGTTGTTGTTGTTGTTGATGATGAAGATGCTATTGGTGATGTATGCTTTGTTGAAGATGATGCAGTGCCATTGTTAGTAGTAGTGGTGGTGGTAATACCAGAAGTAAGGGTAGGGGTAGATGCTGTTGCTGGTGTGGAAGTAATGGTAGTAGTAGATGATGTTGCTGGTTGTTGATGAGTTTGTGCAGGCGGTGATGCAGGTGGAGAAGCGGGAGTGGGAGGAGATACTTCGGACACGACAGGCGGTGATTTATGCTCTTCTTTGCGCGACTTGCGTGTCAACCCAAGCATTTCGTACCGCCGTAAATGCTCTTCCGCGTCGTGTAATACTTGCCGATACAACACATCCACATCGGGCAACGTACTAAATGAAGAGGACGGTGTTGGTTCTGTAGTAGTAATAGTAGTAGTACTACTACTACTACTAGTGGTAGCATCTGCTTCTGCCGAGTTATCGTCTGCTGACGCTGCTGTGTTCTCTGCTTCTTGCTGTTGCTTGACGGCTGAGGCAATGGCCATAATGATAGATTTGTCGGTATGCCGTACGCGCTCGACAAACTGTTGCTGCTGGTACATTTCATGCTGCAGTCGCTCTTTTTCTCGGTTCTTTTGCTTTTTCTCTTCTTTTTCATGTTTTCGGTGTCGTTTTAAATAATATTCCTCCGGTATTAACTAACCCACAACGTTCCCATAGATTGAGTCTCTGGCTATAAGAGTTTATCCAAAATAAAAATATAAAGCGTACCTCGACTTCATTAATAGGGACATTGGGTTGCGATCGTTTCCGTGGTCGTCGCGGAGGTTTGTCAGAAACAGTGAAAACAGGTTTCACAGTTGGCTCTTGATAGAGTTCAGGCACTTGTTGGTCGATATTGGAGTTGTCTTGTACTTGCTCAATTTGATCGAACGAGTCATCATTGTCATTACTGCTAATGCATAATATGGTGTTGGCATCAATGTGTGGTTCATATTTAGCTGGTATAGATTTGCACAAAAATGAAAAAAAGAAAAAAAGAGAAAAGACGCATTCAGAAAGGTTATTATAAAGATCGCCTTCTGTAAGATCTGTTTTATTCCACTCCCTTCCACAGATTCGTTTTCCTTACTCGATTGCCTCTCGAGAGCGGTTTGAACTGCCTCAGTGAGAAAACTGTGTCGCGGGGGTAATGCTCGTTTCTGGGAAGGCTGTTGCTGTTGTGGTTGTGGTTGTTTCTGCTGCCGTGGGGGCGTTGAGCGTGAGTCTTTCATGATAATTATTATCTCTTAAAGTGGCAGTTGTAACAGCAGCAGTATAGTAGCACACATGTAAATTCACCTTCTTTTTTTTTAAGTTCCCTTTGCCCGCAACGCTATACTCAGACAAAGACGCGAGCGCGCGCTCTCTCTTTTTTTTTTCTTGCCTAGCCATCTTTTGTCCAATGGCACGCGTCTCTAATACAAGTATAGCTGGATCTTTACTGTTCTTGGTTTTGACAAATGTGGTGTATATTTTAGAGTCTAATATGTTAAGTAAAGCGTAGTATCTACAATTACAATTATTAAGGCCCTTTGTTCTTTTTCTACAAATGTAATCGTCCCTGCTCTGTATGATAGTGCCGGGATATCTGCGCTCTTCTTGGTTTAAGTCTTTTGGATGTTGAAAGAGGCCATTAGAAATATATAAGAAGTTTAGATGTAAAGGTAAGAAGAAAAAAAAAAGAGAACAACGGAATAACGAACAAAGGTTGATGCAAAGGAACATATAATAAAGAAAAGCAGGAGATTAGCAAGGTAGAGAGCAATAATGACGAGGATGGGAGGGTTGGATTAGTGATAGAGAAGGGGTCGATCGTCAGGCACAAAACCTGCTAAAGAAAGAGAGATAAGACATCATACAACAAAAGTACACTCATTCTTAAATGATGTGATATACAAGATAGTTGGGCATTCCCCAGATTTCATAACCTAGCGCCTTGGCCATCTTTGCAAATCCTTCGGTCTCGACTTCATGTTGATAGGGGAACGTTGGGAAGATGGCTCCCTCTCGATGGACCTGCGCTCTGACCAAGGTGCAGGTACCGCCTACAGCGTCGAGCGGGATAGCATGGAATACATCGGTAATACCGTCGGGATACCGCATGTCAATCATAAGTTTACGATGCGTTTCCAGCTCAGAATAACCTGTAACATTTTGGTGAGTCTTTTGTATGCATTCTAGAGAGAGACAAGGCGGAGGGGGGGGGAGGGATGTAGACGTAAGGGAGGGAATAGGGAGGCCTACCTTCTACCAAGACATCGTCCGGCTGCAGTGTCTTTTGAAACTCTCGACTTTCCGGTGTTTCTTGCCAGTTGTTCCGGTCATATCCACCTTCCTCGTTATAGGAATGCCACCAACAATTAGGCGCCAGCACATCCTTGTTCATGCCAATCAGTTCCTCCAGCAAAGTCGCAGGGTATTCGACGACGTCGCCATCCAGCCATAATACCCAAGCGATTTCTTCAGTAAGTGCGGATGATAAGAGGGTGTTTCGACTTTTGGCCATGATCTTGCGTCGTTCCACTTGGACACCAAATGCATGGCGTTCCTCTGTATTGGGCAAAGAAAAATCAAAGTCCTTTTGATATATCGAAATCCGATGGAACTGTTGCCATGGTTCTTGGTTGTTGGAATACCATTTTGCCATGTCGTGTAACTTTTCAATCGTGCCATCGGACGAGTCGCTGACAAGAAAGCCCAGTGAAATCAAGTGGTGTGGGTACGTTAAGCCGTTGACGTTTTGAAAGTATCTTTCAATGAGTCGAGCTGAGTCTTTGAAAGGGGTTAGAATCAGGACATGCTGGTTTGGTTCCTGTTGGTGTTGGTCTTCTTGTAATTGTTGTTGTTGTTGTTGCTGCTGCTGCTGTTGACCAGGTAAAGGTAATGGTGTTCCGGATGCATTCAGTTTGTCCATGTCAAAATATCGGAATTTGTTGGGATGGCTGCTGTGGAAATGGCTCGTGATAGTGCCGTCATCGACGCAGGTCCATGACGATGATAAGCTGGAAGTGGATGAAGAAAACAGCCAATAGATTAAGCCACAGCTCGCCAGAACGATCGTAATGACCTGCATCCGTGCACTGAAGAGCATTGTTTAAGAGTGTCGAATTCTTTTCTTTTTGGTCAAGCTGCGTCGGTCAAATATGGCCTTTTCCTTTGGAGATATATATTTTAGGTAAAAGAGGTATATGAGGGGTGGAAGGAGAAAAAGAGCGTACTGTGGGGCGGTAGAAGGAAGGGGGTGGGGCTATCCTTCAGGGAGTGGTTATAAAGGAAAGGAGTTAAATTCGATCCAGGTTCACAGACGTTCGGAATAAGAAATGAACGGTTTTAAGTAATGTGCGAGCAAAAAAAAGAAAACGATGTTTATTTCTTTATGAAGCAGAGGTGTAGAAATAAATGTTTTGCCACAAAGGAAGATAGTCGCGAAGGATACCTAGTAGCCATGGTAGTTATTAGATTAGCCTGCTAATTACTGCTTGCCCACTATCGTTTTAGACTGCTATCCTTTACCTGCAGCGATAGACAAGACCGGCTTATTTTCCACGGAGTTACAGAAACGCTCTAAACGTGGTCTAATAAAGTGGCACCCCGATCAGTTTAGGCAAAGTGTGAAACCACCCTCCCAACGCATCTGTCATCCACTCGTGTCTCTCTTGTCTCCCATTTCAGCTGGGCCTGACGCGGATAATAAAATTACCTGGTGATGCGCATGTAAAACGCGCCACGCAACAAGTTGAGCCATAACAGCTGCAACCGTCGTGCATATTCCTGCTTTTCGAGGGGCATCATTTTTGATCGTCCTCCATGCGGCTGCTCAAACGCCTGGCGCACCATGGCCTGCGACAGCAATTCAACTGCCAACGACAGCAACCAGGGTTTCCACGACATCCGGCCATACTTCAACACCGCAAGCACATAGAGCAAAGGCCGCAAGATATACAGCACCTCGCCTGACTTGCCGATGGCGTTCATGATATGCACCATTTGATCTGGCCGGCGCAGCTTTTCGGGCGTCAAGACCTTGGACATCAAGTAATCCGTCACGTCGCCAAACTTGCGCACAGACACGTTCGAATTGTTGTTATTGCTACGTCTTGCTGCTGCTGCTGCTGACTGCTTTGCATCGAATTCAATCGTGGATCGCATCAATGGCATTTCCACACCGGACCGTTCACCGGTGTATCGTTCCGGCACGCTAGCCATCCGACGATTCCGTTCCAATGAAGCAGGATCGACATCACGTTGCAAGTGATGCGGATACAGATTCATACGGTTGGATGTCAGTTTGAAGAGTGACAGCCGAAGCGCCACCTTGACCGCTTCCAAAGCGGCAATCCAGCGCCATTGGGCTTGCTTGCCCCATTTTTTCAAAACGCCCATTTCCATTAGCACTTGGGTATACGAAATAATTGACAATAACGCAGAGCACCGTTTGTGCATGGGCGAGTTTGTCGACCAAAAGTTTATGTATTTGTTGAATGCTGATTCTTCATGCTCGGATTTAGTTTCGTCGGCATGGCTGTGTGCGGCTTGCCGCAAGATGGCATTGTGATATAAACCGAGTAGGTTTAAGGCTGCATACACTGTATAAAATATGCAAGCAAGAGTAGGTTAGCCTCAAGCTTTCCGCACCTCCCTCCACACTCCCCTTGTATTCCATTGTTGAAGAAAAAAAGGAGTCCTTATGAGGATTGGATTATTAAAGATACTTGCATGCTTGCGAAGCAAACTCGGCGTCGTGGAAACGACCTAGCGCACAAAATATATTAATTTCAAGCATAAACGTTCGCAAAAGTGGCAAGCTCTTTTTTTTTTGTTTTGGGCAACTCACCTGGCAAGATATACGTTAAAGAACGAAGAGAGGCTTCGATTCCAGTAATTTGAGAGGCGTTTTTCAATAAAAAGTCGTCGTATTGTTTGAAGAAATCCATTGAGAATTATTTTATTATGAAGGAAAGGAGGGATCTGTGTGGGGAAAGAGGAGAAAGAAGAGGGAAAAAGGAATGATTTTGCGCTGACCAATTTCGTAACGGACTTTTTCAGACACAGACACAAAAGAGAGATGAATGTGGTCGAGCCGTGCGAATTCCAGTTGGTTTGTTCTTTATTTTTTAATTTGCAAGAAATGATGCTTTTGATGTACTTTTACATTACAGAATGAGGATGAGGGGTGGGTGTGAGGGGGGTGCGGGAGCTCTTTACAAGAGAAGGCTGTACAAAGAATATCTGATAATAGGGAAGATTGATCTGTCTCTTTTTTTGTCTATGTAAAGAAAGGGTCTAGAAAGAAAGAATATGCAGTCGACGGAATTTAAGAGGAGAGGAGATGATGGGTATCCTTAAGCACGTGAAGATCTTAGTTATTGCTGCTGCCATTGCTATTGACAACAACACTCTTTTGCTGTTCCTCCTGTGATGCTTCTGCCATCACCACGAAGCGCTCGAGAACCTAATCCGACTACAGTCAAATCATCTTGCTCTGCCATACATCATCATACAACCGATAACTGCTAACTAGTAGAACTTACTTTGCTGAAGCCTTCGCGGCCCACAGCGGCATTCTGTTGGAATCGCTTGACTGAAAAGTCTTCCAACACGCTCGCCCAGCGCGACATGAGACTTCCAGCCGAAATGGCTGCCTGCTGCGTAAATTGCGTTCTATGTTTTTATATTACTTACGTCAGTCTATCCCTTTCTTGATCAAATCTGACGGTATCCCAGCAGCATTTATGCATTTAGTGAAAAGAAAAACCTACTTGGTATGGTCTTCTGGATGTTCACAGTACACAATCTCTTCCTCCACTGATAAAAGATTAGACATGGTCAGGTTTTGGCTTCGCATCGTCATTGTTTTCTTTTTTGGATCGATAATCGAAATTTCTCGTACATATTGAGCGCCGTTATCACAGCCCAATAGCTATATACATATAATACACTGGTTAGGAAATCCGTTCGTTTCGAATATTCGTCGTTTTTGTCGTAAAGGTTATACCGTTGAGCGGTCTAAAAGTCAATTGTTTTTTGTTTTGCCTAGTTACCAAACAATTGGGAAAAGATAGTTACCTTCATAATTAGGGCAGGCACGTTTTGATTGACGGTAATTAAACGCTCGGTTGTCAAAATGCCGGTTTTCGGATCCACTCGTCTGTCAAGGACATCCACAGCCTGTACATGGGTGCAATGCTCATTGGGGTATTTTTGCCAGTTGGCAGCTGAGACAAGACTCCATTCATACTGGTAGTCATGGACTGATTTAAACAGCTTCATTTCCGTGCACAACAAAAAAGGTGAAAACAAAAAAAAAATCACAAACAAAGAAGAATTCAAAGCCCTCTTGGAGATGGACATTCTTTTATATATAAAGCAACAGCAACCCCCGGATTCCCGATGATCGCGGCAAAATATCATTGCCGCCCACTGTGCTGGATGAATCAAGTGGCTAAAACCCAATTCGATGTATTTTTTTGGAAATCTTGGACCCACTTTGATAGGTCCGATGGACACATTTTTCCCGAGTTTCACTTGCGCAACTTGACCCATAGGATTGTCAGGAACCGTAAAAAATATAAACAAGGTGAATCTTCTAGGAATGAATAAAAGGGAAACATACTACGCTTGAAAAGTGAACCCTTATCAACTTTCTTTCCAGACATGCTGTCTTCTAAAGCTGTTCCTAATGACGATACCACTGCTACACATCATACTACTTCTTATATCTCCATCAACGTACTCTAAATTATGTATAAATCAAGCTTGTCGGCACAAGTTTCTTTTCTCTATCTGTTAAATAATCAACCAGCACCTTGTTATATAAGTTAGTAGCTAACTGCTATGGGAAATATCTGATGTCGCGTTTATTTATGATACCATGTCACCTTCCAAATATCAAGCTGGTTGTCATCAATAAATTTATGACTTTTTCTTGTTTCTTCAATTTTTGAATGAGTCTCTTTAGCAACCATTTTTGTTATACTTGCGAAACAATAAATGTGAGAGAGAAATACAGTATATATACTGTATGTTATGGTAGATTGCGGCGAGTATTGAAAAAGCAGCGTTACTTGTTCGTTTGTTATGTTTCTGGTTTCCGTCAACGTGTGTTGTACATTTCTTCTTCTTTTCGTTAACGTGTAGTGAAGGCGAGCATATAGATTCGTCGACGATTGTAACGATCCCTCTTTAAAATGCTGTGTGTCAAATTACAAAACCATTCAAAGTCAAAAAGATCCGCCATCTTTCCCTCCCTTTAAAAATAAGCAAGCTCTTACCGTTACCTTCAATAAATTTTTCAATAAAAGCCTGTCTTCAACGTGTATACTATTTCCGAGTTTGCCAATGACTTTTTCTTTACTGCCATCTTCATTAATCTAATAAAGATTTAAAAGCCAAAAGAAATCGCGGTTATAAGAAACTCACTCTTTTTTCCCTCCTTTTCAACGCTGCTGTTCTTTTTAACACACCACATAATAAAAGCTTACTTTTTATGTTACTGTCCTTTTTCCATTTGCCTGCCGCCATTAATAATTGAATGCCAATGCTGTTTAAAAAAAAGCACAAAGTCCCTCAGCTGTTGTTGTGGGCCGCCCTTGTTAATGTGGAGGCCACTGCTGGCTTTGAAAAAAAATTGAGGGAAGGGGCGGCTTGAAGAAGTATTACAACAATATAAATCACGCACAAGCAAGTTTAGCGAACGGGAAGAGAAAAAAAAACATTTTTTATTTGATACATGATACTACTAATCAATAATAGGGTGTCGATGTCTTAGCTTCCCTGCTCTTAAGCAGGTACTGACAGGAGCAACCACGAGAAGGTCCATCGACATCTGCTCCCGTAACCCTCTCCCCACAAAGCTAGGGTCTTGTCTTGGTCGCTTTTTTGTGGATCATCAAAGGTCGATTGGTATTGAGATGCCCAGTCCGCTCTCACCAATCGCGACGCCTACAAAACAAGCACCACCACCCACCCACCCACACACTTTCCTTCGACCACCTACCTTACGCCTCCGTCGCCCATGCCTACAAATCAAGCACCACCACCCACCCACACACTCACCCACTTACCTTCACCCACTTACCTTACGCCTCCGTCGCCCATGCCTACAAATCAAGCACCACCACCCACCCACACACTCACCCACTTACCTTCACCCACTTACCTTACGCCTCCGTCGCCCATGCCTACAAAACAAGCACCACCACCCACACACCCACACACCCACTTACCTTCACCCACTTACCTTACGCCATCGTCGCCCATGCCTACAAAACAAGCACCACCCACCCACCCACACACTCACTCACTTACCTTCAACCACCTACCTTACACCATCGTCGCCCGTGCCTACAGAACAAGCACCACCACCCACACACCCACACACTTTCCTTCGACCACCTACCTTACGCCTCCGTCGCCCATGCCTACAAATCAAGCACCACCACCCACCCACACACTCACCCACTTACCTTCACCCACTTACCTTACGCCTCCGTCGCCCATGCCTACAAATCAAGCACCACCACCCACCCACACACTCACCCACTTACCTTCACCCACTTACCTTACGCCTCCGTCGCCCATGCCTACAAATCAAGCACCACCACCCACCCACACACTCACCCACTTACCTTCACCCACTTACCTTACGCCTCCGTCGCCCATGCCTACAAAACAAGCACCACCACCCACACACCCACACACCCACTTACCTTCACCCACTTACCTTACACCATCGTCGCCCGTGCCTACAGAACAAGCACCACCACCCACACACCCACACACTTTCCTTCGACCACCTACCTTACGCCTCCGTCGCCCATGCCTACAAATCAAGCACCACCACCCACCCACACACTCACCCACTTACCTTCACCCACTTACCTTACGCCTCCGTCGCCCATGCCTACAAATCAAGCACCACCACCCACCCACACACTCACCCACTTACCTTCACCCACTTACCTTACGCCTCCGTCGCCCATGCCTACAAAACAAGCACCACCACCCACCCACCCACACACTCACTTACCTTCAACCACCTACCTTACGCCTCCGTCGCCCGTGCCTACAGAACAAGCACCACCACTACCCACCCACACACCCACTTACCTTCACCCACTTACCTTACGCCTCCGTCGCCCATGCCTACAAAACAAGCACCACCACCCACACACCCACACACCCACTTACCTTCACCCACTTACCTTACGCCATCGTCGCCCATGCCTACAAAACAAGCACCACCCACCCACCCACACACTCACTCACTTACCTTCAACCACCTACCTTACACCATCGTCGCCCGTGCCTACAGAACAAGCACCACCCACCCACCCACACACCCACTTACCTTTAACCACTTACCTTACGCCTCCGTCGCCCGTGCCTACAAAACAAGCACCACCACCCACCCACCCACACACCCACTTACCTTCACCCACTTACCTTACGCCTCCGTCGCCCGTGCCTACAAACCAAGCACCACCACCCACCCACCCACCCACCCACGACCTACAAAACCCGCGTTAGCCCCCACTCCCTCCCCAGACACTCACAAAAAAAAGAAAGGGACTTACCATACGTGATCGTGAAAAAGTGAAAAATGAAAAGAGAAAGAAAAAGTGAGGAAGCAACACGCTGCGGAAAATGGGTGTCTTTTTATGGGCAAAAGTTCATTTCCAAAAAGAACTCTGGTCTGGGCTCAATGAGATTCTGAAGGGACGCTTGCTTTTTTTTCCTTCTTTGTATCTTTTTTTTTGCGTACAAAAAACTAAAATAGGCAAAGATAAGCTCCGTGCTCAACAAAGCGCACAACAATGACAGACGACAGTAACACGATCACAACGCGCATTATCACACTTTGGCACTGTTTTTTATCTTTTTTTTTTTACTTTCTGTGTTCGCGTAGTTCAGTTCGCGAAAATAATGGAAAGGAAAAAAGTTTTATTATTATTCCAATGCACATCACGTAGTTCAGTTCGCGAGAAAAATGGATAGGAAAAAAAGTTAGTTCGGAGGATACGTTCCGAGCCAATCTGGTTTGCTTTTTTCGCATGTATCATACTTCACGCGCACCCTGGGAAATAGCAGACAGATAGGATATACGATCGACGCTGTTTTTCTTGAAAAGAATCCCTTTCTCTGCATCCACCACGCTTGCCAGCTTACGATTATCGTTCGTTAAGCTGACCACCGAGCGAGCTCAATGCGAGACTAAAGACGACAAGCAGTCTAAAACCACACCTCCATAAGCGTATACAGTGTAGTTGTTTTCGCCTGGACGAGTGACGTCCCCCAACTTTGGTTCCATCCCCCCATCCAACCCCCCACCCCCAACTTTATTCACGGCCAGCACGGAAGGTCTGCGCATGAAGAAGCCGAGCATGACAGCAAAGTACAATGGAAACCCTGCGCAAAAAACATCGTAACTTGGCCTCAGAGCCTCGAAAAAACAAGGGTTGAGTATGTGCGTGTTGCTACGAGTCTGCCCATTGCGCTGGTTGCGGTTGTGTGAAAAAAGCGCTGCGAATCGCTTCGCAAGAGCAGCCGCCATTTCGCTCGGAATTGGTCAAAATGGGTGACGCGAATAAAATAAAATGTGTTTTGACATGCTTGTCCTGGCAACAAGCGGCTTTCAGGAACATGGATTGTCATGACTACTGAATGCCATGGCAATAAGCAGCTTTCTTATGCAGCGTGGTTATAAAGCAAGCCTCATAGAGAAGGATGTTAAAACGAGCAAACCAAACAACCTGAAGAAGCAGCCTGTATGGATAATAGTAGCTCTAGGATGACGCGCATACTATGCTGAAAACAGCCATGCTGCTCCATATTCTGCTCTTGACAATCTATTTTAAGCTGCCCACATCCATCATTGCGGGCTTGGAGGATCAGCAATCGTTAATTGCCGTGCGCATATACTCGTATAAGAGAGCGTTTTTTATTTTCGTTACACACGCCACGACAGTTGATACAACAATGGCCGAGACTTTCTACAATGTCTCACTGATCCCATGAAGACGCTGGCTGCGGCGTTCAGCACATGTTTACTCCAAACAAAACCCAAACAAACAATTTATTGTTCAATATAAACAACATTGACCCGAACCCTGTACAGAGACCCTTTGATCATTGGCCTGACCTTTGCGCTATTCCAATCTAATACACGCCCAGTCATCCTGCTGATAAGATATTAACCAACTTGCATAACACTATCCGCTATCTCCCCCATCCCCCATCCCCTTCTTTCCTGATACTTTTCCTTTTTTGGATTATAATTCACCAATATAACTAGTAACAAGACAACCATTCCAAGTGCATCATCAGCCGTAAATAATCGTTAAAAGATCACAAACGACATCATATCACGCCAGCCTATTCGGGTCATAGGCGTTCATTGCTGTACAGATGTTGTTTTACATAAACTGGATCATCCGAGTATAATGTTTCCGTGATTTATGGTGCATACTAGTGTGTCTCAAAATCTGGAGATATCTGGAGAGTTTTTTCATGTGTGAAATAAGTAGGGCATAGACATAAAAGGGAAATTATGGGGGTTGATGAGGAAAAAGAGCTTCTTCCTGACGGAAGGTGATGCGTAACTTGTGGGTAGAGCCGATGACAGATTGAGGGTGGAATGGGATAGAAGAAAATATAAAGCCAATGGGCTCGCCACACTCCAGCTAGAATACCTGAAAGAATCTGAGCGGTTGTATGATAGAGGAGATTGAGATGAAGGCCACGAAGGCATAGTAAGGTGGCGTCGGAGACAGTGTGCTCGGAGGCCGGCATCCCCTTATTTCACCCCGGTTGAGTGTGAAAAAAATTGGAGGGTGGTGGCTGAGGCGGGAGGAAAGAGTGGGGTTCAATAGCAGCAGCAACAACCAAAGATCTTTTTTTTTCTTCTCATTAACAACCACCATGGCAATTCAACAGCTGCGAACACACTTGTATATGACTTTTTACTGTCTCCATGATAAATAGAAGAGAAAAAGAAAACAAAGCGGCACAATCCACAGATTTAACAAAAAACGGAATCATGGTAATTGTTTTTTTTAAAAAAAAGCATGTGCTCAAGATTTGTAAAGGTGTAGACCGCCGTTACTGTAAAAAAAACGATAGCCTTTCAAAGTTGCGTAGGTGATCAAGGGAAGGAAAAGGTTGTCGGTTGTGCTTGGGATATAGCTTTGGTGGATACATGCTCATTCAGAATTACTGCTTTTTTCTCTTTTTTTTCTGTCTATACTTAATGTACCATCTTGCGCCATTCCAACGTCAAACTTACTGCGTAATACAACATCGTCTTCTACTTGCACATTCAACTCGTACTCACAACAACTACGACGCAACATTCTTCTTCTCCAATAATCAAACACAATCATATACAACATGACGCTGATCCGCCATTGGCTTGCAAAACATACAGCCTGACGCAATTACCTCTCACTACCATATACGCCCATATTACATGATGACGACCATGACGCCGGTCTTTTGTTTTTATACTTGTATGCACACGCACATCATCATCGTATTGTAATGACGGTCATCTCTTTCTTTGCTGTATGTATACACATCAATGCGATGATAATTATATTCCTATGATGCATACACACCACCACAACTATAATCCTCCTCTGCAATTCGCTGTACTTGCACACACACGGTGACAACGACGATTACCTTTTTCCTTTGCATATGCTAATACAAACGTCGCTGGTCCTGCTGGATAAGGTAGTTATATATGATGATGGATGGAATGTGGGGTTTTATTATTGTCACTGTAGATGTTATGGTTGGGATAAAAAAATAAAGTAAAAGATCATACCTTATGTCGCCATTATGTTTCAGTTGTCTGCATAAACGGGTGTGAGAAGGGATTGCATGTTACTACAAGTGCTTCTATTAAAACTATAGATATAGCTCTGAGCGGTGATGATAATATGGCACGGACAAAGAAGAAAAGGCGTTTGTTGTTTCGAAGGAGGAAGAAGTTTCTTTGCTACTACAACAGCAACTTCATTTTTTCATTAAAAACCAACAACTATGAACAACCAACACATTACTACCCTTGACAACATTCGTTACGCTCTTTCACACTCGACTGTACCTGGCGTACTTGCACTTGTTCCCAACAAAATCGTGCGCGTTCCTGCTGCTCAATGGCAAATCTTCAAGGATCGCATCTCGGAATTGTGTGGCTACAAATGGGTCCACAAACGCAAGACTGTGAATGGCACCAGAGTCCTTTATAGGAGACTTTCTATTGTCATCGTTTCAGCAGCTATACCCCAAAGCGTAATATACGACTCGCCCAGAAGGACAGTAAGAAGTGCGGCTGTACTAGCAAGTTGAAGGTCACCATTTGGCGCGATCCCCCAACCACTTGTGAGATTGAAATGACAAGTCCTCACGTCAATCACGTTCCTGGAGATCGCGATGACGTGCGCACTCTTCCGTTGACGTCCTTGACAGTCGACAGCATCACCCGGCAGCTGCAGGACGGAAGAAATTGCAGGGATTTCCGTATGTCCATCTTGCGACAACTTGACACTGTGGACGAGGCACGAAACAATGCTGGTGCAAGCTCGTCAACACAGCAAGGATCCCAAGTGGTGTACAGTACTGGACAACGACGTGTGAATTATGAGGATGTATATAACATGATGTTGAAGGTATGTCAACAGATTGATGTACTTTTTAAACACATCAATTAGTAATCTTACATTACTAAAACATTCCAATATAGTTGAAAACGACCTTTACCAGTTCAACCCAAATGATATGCTGTCAGCAAAAGTCTGGCTGGATCAACGCCTTGCCAATGAGAACTATATTATATACAATGGCAATACATCCGAATACACCACCTCCATCGACACTTACTCTTTCGGGTTCCTATCCCAAATGCAGCTTGCCCAGCTCCAAAACTCAACGTCCGTTTGCATGTATGCTACCCATAGCATCACAAGTCGCCTTGCTGATATTATGTATACCATTGTAACACGCAATCCTCACAAAGGACTGGCTATCCCATTGCATATATGTTCACCAACGATCACTCTGGCGGTCCAATCACTCAATGGTTACAGTTTCTTCGCAATACGTGTGGCATGGTGATTGATATGATGATCATTGATTGCAGCATTCCCGAAGTTAATGCCATCCAATCCCAAGTCCCCTCGGCAGCCATCCATTACTGCGCGTTTCATGTCATCCAAGCATGGAACCGCAACCTGAAATATAAAGTTCGCTTGGATGCATCGAAGACAGCCGATGACCTAAAGGAGTATCGTAGCGAAATGATGACTGCATTGAAAGCAATGCTGCACGAACAGGATATCGATGATCTGTACCATGCCATCCAGGAATTTCAGGAGAAGTATTATGAGCAAGAGGAATTCCAGGATTTGGAACGGCATTATTTGCACGAGAACATTATCCAGCATTGGTCAACGACATACGTCCATCCCTACAACAGATTTATGACGACCAACAACTTTATCGAATCATGGCATAACCAGCTCAAAACTGTCTATCTCAAACACATCCGCAACAAACGACTTGACCGCTTATTTTTTGTTCTTACGCACGAAGTCGAGTTTTACTTTAAATGCGAACGCGAACGAGTCTTGTGCAACAACGGTCGTATGGGTCCTGTCGAAAATCAACTATCACTGCGCCGATATACTGCATCTCTAGTAACTGTTGATGCTATTGCGACAATGATCCGCAATCCTGAGGGGGGACATATCAGTACTCCAATGATGGGCACTTGGAAAGTAAACTCATTTCAGTCTCAATCAACCGAGGTATACAAGATAGCTGTCAATGCTGATAAGCTTATTTTATTTCGTACCTGTGAATATTTTATGCATAGACAAGCTCCTTGCAAGCACTTGTATTTGTTGAAGCGATTCACAGATATGATGCTTGGTTTTGAAACAGTGCAGACTAGAGCACTTGAGCTGATTCCACATACGATTCCTAACCAGCAAGGTGAGTTGCAAATTGCTGAAGCTGTTGAGAACGTAGCTGTCGAAGAAACAGTAGATATTGTTGACGACCTTCGCGACAATCTGCAATATATTGCCCAAACCTTAACATCAATGCATCATGACCGAAACAGCATATTGCAGCTCTCTACAATACCACCAGAAGTGAGTGAACAATATGCACAGCGTGTAAGGGAATTAGCTCTTTTCCATGAAGACATCATGAGACAGTACAATCACACCAGACGCTCTGCTACGCAACGTCAATAATTACAATGTCCACGCATCCCCACACAACAACATCCTTCGCACTTATATGACACTTATAGAACACTTATAGAACCTCTTTTTTTGTCTTCCTTGTATATCTGTCATCGCTCTTTATTTTTATGAATACTCCTCTTCTTGGTCTCCCCCAGCCACCAGAGTCATTCGAACCATCGTGCACCCTCGTCGCCATTGCCGCCAACTCTTCAGTCCAACCTACATCGAGAACAGCCACCATCTCCGAAGCCACCACAGCCGCAGCTGCAGCAAGGTAGATGAGACGACTTGTTATGCTCTCCAGTTCATTCATTAACACAGCTTTCTATCTAGCTCGTCGGAGAGGCCCTCCACCACCACCACCACCTCCTCCACCAAGACGACCACGCGCAGCTACACATTCAGTGGCACAGCAAGAGCGGACACCGCCTCCACCATTACCAGCTCGTAACAATCAACAAACACCTACTCTTGCAGTACCACCTCCAGCTGCTGCACCCGCAATGTCAACATCTGCTCCAGCCAATACTGGCGCACCAGGACCTCCTCCACCACCACCTCCTCCTCCTCCTTCTGCACCGCCACCGCCAGATGAGAGCATGCAGTTGCCGCCAGAGACAGGCACAGGCGGACGCGCTGATTTAATGGCATCCATCCGAGCAGCAGGCGGGTTTGGCCAGTTGAAACAAGGCGGTCAGTTACGCAATGCTCCAGAGCAGCATGCTCCTACTACGCCAGCTTCTACTGCATCAGGACCAGCAACAGCAGCAAGCAGCAAACCTGATCTGGCATCCAGTTTAGCAGCTGCAATACACCAGCGTAAACAAGCCATGGGAAGTGATGACGACGGTTTTAGTGATGACGATGATGATGATGAATGGGCCTAACGGGATTTTTAAAGTTCCCAAGGGTCCTACCCATTCTGTGCCACGGTTACACAGAATACCCAAAACTGGATATAGCGGACATAAAAAATAGCTTTAAACTTTCTGGAACGTGGGTTTGGTCGAGCCAACCAACAAAGTTTAAGTTTGTCGTCATCCTCATCGTCCAGAATTGGTTCTTATTTTGTGTATATAACACTTGTATATACCAAATCGACTGACTTTATGTCTAGAATACAAAAAGCAACGTGACAAAAAGACAGCTCTTTTATCGTTCTTCTACACCAAAGATTGAAAGAAAACCAAAAGTAGTTAGTATTTGAGTTAAATTTAGTATCATATGTATGCTATTTAGCACATATCAGCTCGTCGAGACAAATAATAGAATGATCATCACACTCTATGAATAAGATCACACTGACAGGAAAAAGCATCTGCGGAAGCAGAATGTCATGTGCAATGAGGGTGTAGCAGCAGCCTTCTGATAATGCATGCAATTTTTCGGTACGACATCAAACTCAAAATCAGCGACTTTTTACTTTCTGAATTGACTGTACAGTACATCTTTTCGTTTGATAAATAAGCTGCTGTTGAAATTGTATATAGATTACAGTATGCTGTGGTACGTGTATGTCCGTTGTAAGGTGGTGGGGGGGGGAGCGGTGATACGTGCATACATTTACATTTACATGTGCTTTAACTGCTGCTGGGGGCTGTCGCTGTTGCTGCTGATGGTTGTCGTGCGTCGCCATGTATTCTTGGATAAACCCCTTGTTCTGTTCGATTTCTTCTGCAGTAATGCCGAGTGACTTGAGTTGACCGATAATGTCACGACTGTCTCCTTGGACGCTGAAGCCGTGCTCAGCTGTATATCCAATATGGCCTTTGTGTCTGGAATTATTGTTAAGTTAATGAAGCGTGTCATTTACTAGAATATAATGCCACTTACTGAAAGTCCGCTGGCGAGCCGATCAACTCCTTGTCGATCTGCTTCCTTCGCAGTCTGTTTCGCCATGCATGATGCTGCTTGGGCTGTTGCCGCTGCTCCTTCTGCAAAGCTGGCTCTGGTTGTGTTAGCTCTCGCCGTCGTACCGTAGGACCCCCGAAAGGGAAGAAGCAAACAAATGACAAGCAGAATTAGGAAATTATTTTATTTTTACCTTTCAGTTGTATCTCGTCTCGGTGAATCAATTTCTTGTAAAACGTGTCGCCTTCTCCCTCATCCGCAAATTCCAAGCCTGCACGGCAATCCTAGACAAGAGAAACATCTGTTAGGTCTGTCTGTCGGATGCACGTAAGCCGCCGCTACTGGTGGGTTGTGATGCCTCTAGCTTGTGCTGAGACGCGGTGGATGACTGTTTGTTGTCGAAATGTGCCCATGGCTGATCGGTAATTTGAAAGGGAAAAGAGCAAGTCATTGTTGTTGTTAACGGATGACAGTGCGTTTCGATCCCGTTGGCGTTGGAACGCAGATGCAAGATCATCATGTGTCTGGATTTTAGTTGTAGATGACGACTAATTTTGGCGATGATCAAATAGCTCCTTGGCTGTGATGGTTCGTTGTTGTTGTTGTTGTTGTTGTGGTGGTGGTGGTGTCGGTGGTTTTGAAGGTGAAAGTGGAGAGAGTCGTTTTGGTGTCCGCAAGGGTCGTAAAGCATTGTCGTTGGATGCACGTAAGCCGCCGCTACTGGTGGGTTGTGATGCCTCTAGCTTGTGCTGAGACGCGGTGGATGACTGTTTGTTGTCGAAATGTGCCCATGGCTGATCGGTAATTTGAAAGGGAAAAGAGCAAGTCATTGTTGTTGTTAACGGATGACAGTGCGTTTCGATCCCGTTGGCGTTGGAACGCAGATGCAAGATCATCATGTGTCTGGATTTTAGTTGCAGATGACGACTGCTTTTGGCGATGATCAAATAGCTCCTTGGCTGTGATGGTTCGTTGTTGTTGTTGTTGTTGTGGTGGTGGTGGTGGTATCGGTGGTTTTGAAGGTGAAAGTGGAGAGAGTCGTTTTGGTGTCCGCAAGGGTCGTAAAGCATTGTCGTTGGATGCACGTAAGCCGCCGCTACTGGTGGGTTGTGATGCTTCTGGCTTGTGCTGGGACGCGGTGGATGACTGTTTGTTGTCGAAATGTGCCCATGGCTGATCGGCAATTTGAAAGGGAAAAGAGCAAGTCAATTTGATGTGAAAATTAAACTTTAAATAAGGGGGGGGGGTTAGGGAAACGTACCGGTATATTCTCTTTGTTACTGAGACTGTAGTCATGAGTTTGCTGTGGGTTTAGAGTTCGTCGTTTGTTGGTTCTTGCATCGGGTATCTGACAATCAGTCTTACGTTTCGTGCCGATCGTTTTTAAGGGCATTGAGATGGTGCTTTTGTTGTTGTCGTTGGATGCACGTAAGCCGCCGCTACTGGTGGGTTGTGATGCCTCTGGCTTGTGCTGGGACGCGGTGGATGACTGTTTGTTGTCGAAATGTGCCCATGGCTGATCGGTAATTTGAAAGGGAAAAGAGCAAGTCAATTTGATGTGAAAATTAAACTTTAAATAAGGGGGGGGGTTAGGGAAACGTACCGGTATATTCTCTTTGTTACTGAGACTGTAGTCATGAGTTTGCTGTGGGTTTAGAGTTCGTCGTTTGTTGGTTCTTGCATCGGGTATCTGACAATCAGTCTTACGTTTCGTGCCGATCGTTTTTAAGGGCATTGAGATGGTGCTTTTGTTGTTGTCGTTGGATGCACGTAAGCCGCCGCTACTGGTGGGTTGTGATGCCTCTGGCTTGTGCTGGGACGCGGTGGATGACTGTTTGTTGTCGAAATGTGCCCATGGCTGATCGGTAATTTGAAAGGGAAAAGAGCAAGTCAATTTGATGTGAAAATTAAACTTTAAATAAAGGCGGGGGGTTAGGGAAACGTACCGGTATATTCTCTTTGTTACTGAGACTGTGGTCAAGAGTTTGCTGTGGGTTTAGAGTTCGTCGTTTGTTGGTCCTTGCTTCGGGTATCTGACAATCAGTCTTACGTTTCGTGCCGATCGTTTTTAAGGGCATTGAGATGGTGCTTTTGTTGTTGTCGTTGGATGCACGTAAGCCGCCGCTACTGGTGGGTTGTGATGCTTCTGGCTTGTGCTGGGACGCGGTGAATGACTGTTTGTTGTCGAAATGTGCCCATGGCTGATCGGTAATTTGAAAGGGAAAAGAGCAAGTCAATTTGATGTGAAAATTAAACTTTAAATAAGGGGGGGGGGTTAGGGAAACGTACCGGTATATTCTCTTTGTTACTGAGACTGTGGTCAAGAGTTTGCTGTGGGTTGGCGCCAGATGATGCAGTGGTGTTGTTGCCCAGATAATCCAGCTTGTCCGGTTGGACATCGGCGGGAGGGGTATGTAGTGTGATGCGTCGCTTTACATTGTCGTCGTACACGTACTGGTAGAGGAACGCGTTGTCGGCTCGCTTAAAGAGATGCTCATAGTCAGGAACCTGTTTCATTTTCCCCTGGAAGCGAAGATGGCGCAACACCTAAGCAAGGCGAGTGAGTACATGGCCGTACATGTGCCTTATTTTTAAACTAGATTGCCAGTCTTACCGCATCGGTGGTTCTATACTTTTTCAGTAGCTTGTGGGCGCTCTTCAGACCAATGCCAGGCAGCGAGGCGAGGTAATCGCATCCTGAAAGAATGCACATGTGTCGGATTCTGGTCTGGTCCCACCCTTGGAGGTCAATCTCCTTTGCTGCCGACAGGTTTCCTTGCTGGATGCGGATGCCCTCGCCGTACTGGTTCATCTTGAAGAGCACCGTGTGACAGCCAAAGACAAGCAGGTCTGAGTTTTCGGTGATCACTGCGTCGACTTTGTTGGTGTTGATGAGGTGCGTGAGCTGAGCATCGGCTTCGTAGGGCGCAACGATGTGCTTGATCTTTTTGGCATTCAACGCCTAAGTTAGAGGTAGATGGGATAAAGGAACGGTTGGGATTCACTCTTTTTTTTTTCTTCTGGGAGGTTTAAGGGGTGGAGAGAGAAGAGGGGGGGTTGTGGGCTTGTTGAAATTATATATACAAAGCTGTAGTATTACCTTGACAACTTGCTGAATCATGTGTGGTGTTACATGGATGGAGTGCTGGAAACATTCCGTTGCTTCTCGCTGCTTGCCTTGCTTCAGTAGTTCTTTGCCCTTGGCCAGTGCTTCTGTTCGACGTCTGTGGGTTGATATCGATACGAAAGAAAGAGAGAGAAAGCAAGAGTATGTAAAAAAGTAATAAAGTATGACCAAAGTAGGTTAAATATATGCGCGCTCTACTGCAAACCCCGTTTCTTCTGGTTCTTTTGATGTTACCGGCGTCTCTCCTCAACCGTCGCGCCTTTGATCGGCAGTGCTTGGCCGTCAAACACAATGTATGGGACCACCTTGTAGAACTCCAGCAGACTCACTAGCCACATAAAGTAGTCGATGTATCTAGTGGCGTGAACACACATGCAATCAGTAACCCTATCTATTGAGTGGCGTAGGAGCAGAAGGAGGAAGAGGAAGGGAATGGCGGTGACGGTTGTTGGAAGCTGTGTGTGGCTCAAAAGAAAAACACAACGGATACTTACTTTGTCGTTGCTTCTTCTAACGCAAGTTCCATTGAGCAGGAGAACGCACCCTTGTGTAGCCACACGTTGCCATCGACAGCCACTACCTTGCCGGCGTATTCTTTAATGTGCATTGGCTCATGCACAGATTTGACAGTTTGTATGAAATCCGGAATACCCATTGTTCAATTGTGTTGAAGAGGAAACAGTTCAGGTTGTGGAGTAGCGTGGAGATGGGGATGGGGAAGGAGTTGTTAATAAACGTGGACAAGAGGGAAGAGGGGCGCGTATATTGAGGAAGCAACACGCTGCGGAAAATGGGTGTCTTTTTATGGGCAAAAGTTCATTTCCAAAAAGAACGCTGGCCTGGACCCCTGCGGGTTCCAGGGTCCGCGTACAAAAAACCTAAAACTGGCAAAGATAAGCTCCGTGCTCAACAAAGCGCAGAACAATGACAGACGACAGTAACACGATCACAACGCGCTTTATCACACTTTGGTACCGTTTTTCATCTTTTTCATTTTCATTTTTTCTTTTACTTTCTGTGTTCGCGTAGTTCAGTTCGCGAAAATGATGGAAAGGAAAGAAATTTGTTGGGAGGGCATGCACCCCAGCAACAACGGCGCTTAAGGCAAGCTGTTCTAGGCCGAGAGAACCGGTTTAATGGTATCATATGTTTCGCTTGCCACGCCCCTTTCAACCCCTTGATTAACCGAGAACAAGGTCGGCACAACTTTCATGTGCTCAAAAGCAAGGCTAAGATTATGCATGCTTGACTCTCGTACGAGCCGACCATCCTCATTTTTGTTTTTTTCCCACATACATCATACATCACCCACACATACGCCGACCACGTCTGATTGACTTTGAATCGCTACTGCTAAGGGAGGTGGATGATAAAATGAGCAAACCAAACAACAGTATCAACCTGAAGAAGCAGCCTGTTTGGATAATAGTAGCTCTAGGATGACGCGCATACTATGCTGAAAACAGCCATGCTGCTCCATATTCTGCTCTTGACAATCTATTTTAAGCTGCCCACATCCATCATTGCGGGCTTGGAGGATCGGTAATCGCTGATTGCCGTAGGCATATACTCGTGTAAGAGAGCGGTTTTTATTTTCGCTACACACGCCACCACAGTTGATACGACAATGGCCGAGACTTTCTACAATGTCTCACTGATCCCATGAAGACGCTGGCTGCGGCGTTCAGCACATGTTTACTCCAAACAAAACCCAAACAAACAATTTATTGTTCAATATAAACAACATTGACCCGAATCCTGTACAGAGACCCTTTGATCATTGGCTTGGCCTTTGCGCTATCCCAATCTAATACACGCCCAGTCATCCTGCTGATGAGATATCACTAACTGCTATCATCCCCCGTCCCCCTACGTTCCAGATACTTTTCCTTTCATGCATTTCTATTTACCAATGTAACTAGTAGTGACAAGACACCCATTCTAAGTGCATCATCAGCCGTAAATAATCATCAAGAGCTCACAAACGACGTCATATCACGTCAGCCCATTCGGGTTATAGCCGTTTATTGCTCTACAGATGTTGTTTACATGAACTGGATCATTCGAGTATAATGTTTCCGTGCTTTATGGTGGATACTGTCTAGTCCCTTTGAAACCTTTGACCGGTCTTTCTTTTCCATCCACAAATCGATAGCTTATGCCTGGCAAAAGAAAGGATCTTTCCAATCAATCGGCATCAATACAAGCAAGAAAACAACGCGCCATATCGAGCGACATTTAATGCAAGTTACGAGTTTGCATCTGCACTTTTATACTAACGGTAACTGTCAAAACCTGCTCAAATCAATTCTAATAGACACAATTGTAATAGCGGCTCGAAATGAAGTTGGATTCTACGCGTGATGGATATCAGCGACGATGTATGCGTGAAATTGGCTCGGATCATCGGCAATGTGGATGCAGATATCGAGCTTCTGGTACTCGGAAAAAACATGTGCCCCCTTGGACGATCTTTGGTGCCCATGCTGGAGGTAGGAGCGATTTTGATGTCTATCGTTTTAAATAATTCTACATTTAAGCTGATATTTGTGAATAGAAAGAAGCAGATTCTATCATTGCTTATGGTTTCGAATTGAAGCCGATGTCATTTTTTATGTTCTGATATGTCTAATAAATCGCACACACTTATAATCTGCAAGAATCACTTGAAATATTCTAGCATTAAACGGGAAATATCAAGTCAATTGTATCCATGCAATCAGGAGCAATCAGACCAGTAAACGTGTCAAAAAACCCAATGGATAATGTCATTTGTCCATCCAAACCCTGCCTAAACCACCCCCTTTAGCATCTCCAACTTCTTCGACATCGAGTTTCTCAAACGTATGTACCTTGTCTGCCTGGTTGCTTCATTGCTGTAGCTAGCCAGGGCCGGCGCCACCAGTCTTGTAGCATGAGCAGAAAGCTAATGCAATGTATTTTTCCGCAAGCGTATATGCAAAAACCAATCAAGACATTATCCTCCTGTTTTGACCAGGAGTGAACATTAAGCATAGCCTTTATTGCAATATATTGCAGCGGCGGCCTTCCTTTTGACAAATCCCACTGGAGGGTCGTTTTGCAGACTGATGTTGTCAAAAAGTCATGATTCCTCCTCAGCAACTCGCGGAGTCTTGTCAAACACACGAGACAGTGTCTTTAAAAAACTCTTAATCTTGGATGGTATAGCACCTCCGAGCGAATACAGAAATTGCTGGGGTAAAGTCCTTAACTAACGCATTGCTCGTCATAAAATCTAACATCTTCTCTGTCTCGAAATATTTGTAGTAAGCTTCAAGTCTTTTCACAGCTTGACCTTGCGCTTGCTGGATCCGTCACACCGGGTATGCCACTCGGCGAGTGTCGACTCCATGCCATTCTCTAAATAGGACCTCTCTGTTCTTCGCTCTTTGACGTGATTTGAAGTAGATGCATAATTCCAGATAGCCTCACACTTGCACGAAGGGGTTTTTAACGACCTGTGGACATTGTTTACTGTTGTTGCGATGGTAAACAAATGTGTGTGAAAATCAAGGGGCTGTTTCATACCAACTCCCGCTGCCGTGGTGCCTTCTAAAGAGACCCCGATTAAGGGTCTTGGTTGTGTAAAACGCGCTACTTGTTCTTGCTCTTTTCCCGGTCGTTATATTCGTCATGCGTACTAATAAAGTACGTTGCAACCTCGTTCATTGATCGTGTTGACTTGTCACAATTCCCACTAATGATTTTATATATCTGTCATCTGGAATTATTTAGGAGCTTAATCTAGCCATTCTCGAGACGCTCAACAGCTTGGCAGAAAACATACGGACGTTAACGCATAGGTTCAGTCCTCAGACCAACATATCTGTCGATACACCAGCGGAACGAACCGCGATACGAAAGCTCAAAGACCCAAATGCACCCCGCATACCACGTAACGCTTTCACGTTTTTTGTCGAAGAGCTCGGTAAGGATATGCGCAAGAAAAACAAATCGATCAACCAGAGACAGGTCATAGCCGAAGCTGGAAGAGCTTGGCAAAAAATGGATGACAAAGAAAAGGCAGTATGTACTTTTGGTTTTTTCGACATTGTTGATGGGTGCGTGGCGGCATGTGCAACATGTTGGGTGTTTTCATCTTTCTTGTAAGACAGTTGTAAGTTAACATATCAATGCGTATATTGTTTTTAGCCCTATGCTAAGCTGTTTAGGAGGGACAGAATGCGTTACTTTGCTGAATTAGAGGCGTACAAGTCGCAGAAACAAAAGGCAGAATCTAATCAGGAGGAGGAGCAAATGGAAAGTGAAGAAAATAGTCAAGAAGAAAGCGGAACGGAAGCAGTCCAATGGCCAAATAAGAACGAACGTGCCATCAACCGATCACCTTCCAAAAAGAATCCTAGCGAGGATGAAGACCACGAGTCTGTAAATACTTTCGACAATGAAGAAGACCAAGACGAACTAAATCAAGAAGAATTCGACGAAGAAAGACAAGAAAAACTGAATAAGGATGAGCTATATAAGGATGAACTGGATCAAGATGAACTGGACCAAGATGAACTGGACCAAGAAGAAGAAGACCCTGAAAAATGGCGATACAATGACAGCGAGGACAGCGGTGATGAAAACTTGCTGCATGAGTCTCATGACGACGACAATGATAATGGTGGCGAGGAAGCATCAAACAAGCCAATCAAAACATTATCAACAGATGAGGAAGCGGCGAAGGAGATAGTTCAAAAGCCCAACGGAAACAGAGCAGCCGACGACACAATCAGGCAAATACCCAGTGACAGAGGCAGTGACACGGATGAAGAAGAGGGTGAACCCTCATCCACCGTCAAAGGCGATGGTAGTGGCATGGAAGGAGGTTCCCACTCGGCCAAAACCAGCAAAGGCAGCGATATCGAAGAAGAAATTGAGGGCTCCTGGGACGATGCCAACGGCCAATTGACAGACCTCAAGAAGACGAACGACAAAGCAACAACCGCCAATCCCACAGATGAAGGAGCGCAATGGCCGGTAAAGAAGTTGAAGAAGAGGAAACTTAAGAACAGGAACAATAATAAGCATAAGAAGCTTGGAATTACAAAGCGTAAGCTGGTGACAAGTTGATTGCGCGTTTCTTCCTCCTCAACATGACGCAACAACACATTTGACCTGTGCTTACCTTTACAAAGACATATTACCCAACTAATGCAAGATTGACGATAAGTTCTAGCTTCCGTTACATATTTTCATCGATCTATATCTATACTTTCTTACTTCTTCAAATAAAGTATATGTATACCATTCGTACTTCAGAAGATTATAACTCTTCTAATTTCAGTCGATAAAACAAATTATACTTCTTTCTCCGAATCCTTACTGTAGTCTCTGGCTACGGCTGATGTTGAAGACTGTAGTGCTATCACACTTGATGACAGCTACACTAGTGTGAGCGCTGTGTTAACTCTGAAGATAAGCAGTGCTCGTTGTCCTCGTCAATCACTCTAATCTGATATCTAGTAATAGTTAATAGAAACATTATCGACCAAGAGCTTATTTCGCGAATACAGGCAAATATGATATAGTTATAGATCGATGGTGAAATCGCCCTCATGCAAACATCATTACATACTTTTATTTTCATCACATGTTGGCCCGACTACATACCACTACGAGCCTTTTGATTAACATGTATCTTTTTTTTACACACACAAAAAAAAAAGGTCAACTTCTATATTCCTCAACTATTTCTAATTAATTACCTATACTACAGTTGCTTTATTTTATTTTGGCGTAGTTGTTGAGATGGTAATATTTTCAATGCAGAGAAATAATGTTTCATCAATCTATGATACATAACAGCATAAATGATCCAGCCAACTCCAATCAGAAGAGCAACGAGACAAACATATATATCCAAATCGTTTGCCTTGAAATAGGATAATTTTCGAGCAACATCAAGGCGGTGTGGCAGGACGCCGTCATCCTTGCTGGCGGTAAACAAAACTTCTTCTACCAAATCCGCTCCTCTGGCAACAGCATGTTGTGCCTGGATTTGTACTATGGCCTTATACCTGTTCACATTGCTTTGGATAATACCGTCTTTGTCTTGAATTACGCGCCGCAAAACATCAAAAGCATTTTCAGCGTTCATATCAAGGCAGCCTCCCAATTGTTCGCGCTCAAAAAGGAATACGTGTGCAGGTTGATCCCAAAAAATGGTTTGATTACCGTACGCTTGCCGGTATAAAACGCTTCAATTAATGACATCCCGCCACCGTGTGACAGAAACGTAATAATGGCGGTGTGTTGGAGGATAGCCAATTGTGGAGCCCAATCAAGTAATTGGCCGTCGTGGTGGTTTGCAACAGTGTGGTTGTTGGCGCTGTACATGTCATTGCCACTCGTTGTTGCCTTTGCTAAACTCCTAAGATCTTGAACTCGATACACATGCCCTGATGCCGTCATGACTGTATCCGGTAAGCCCGCAATTGATCTTCCAGTAGCCCATAGAAATCCATCGATTAGACCATTCTCCAAAAATTGCAAAAGTTCGACTAATAGACGTGTTGCTTCTTGTGGTTTTGCGGTCGCATGTTGTCCAAACGCCACATATAGAACGCGCTCATGACAGTCGAGAAACTGTTGGATAGAAGAAGGTAGCGGATCATAGAGACCGTTCAAAATGGGGCCAATCATTTCGACCAGAGGGCCCATTGGCCGTGCTTCTTCGATATGGTGCAAGCACCTTATAATCCACAAATTTGTAGGTAATCTTTGAATCCCTACTACTTTTTAAAGTCACCTTAAAATAAAAAAAGAAGCGGCTACTTATGTTTTTTAGACCTTTAAAAACAATATTTGTGGATTAGATTTGAGTTCTTGCTTCTTTAAAAAAAGTTATAGGCTTCTGAAGTTGGTCACTTTTGGCTGAGGGATAGCAAATTGAAACATATAGGATTATACTTAAGCAAGCGGAAATCAAGTTTAGCCTTATGGGTAAACTATTTAAGCGGTGCAAAGCCACTTACGACTAGCTACTAACTTAGGTTCATGTTTGCTTTGCCTTCTCATGCGTATTCCACACAATTTCTCCATTATACCTCGTCCTAAAGATCAAAAGAAAGCTGCTAAAAAGCACAATTGAACAGAAATCGGTAACTTCGTCACTATAATGGAGCAATTGCAGCTGCATATGAGGAATGTGCGACAACTCCTCTGCTGGCCTTCAGAAACACCTTCCTATTGCTTTAGACTAAGCTTTTTCCCCAATAACCCCACAAAGATTCGTAGATATTACAAAAGATGGTTTTATTATATAGAAGCATATAAGTAAAGGGAGAGGATGCCTGGGCAGAAGATGAAGAAGTGAGGATATTCATAACCAAAATTGCAAGCTCCCATCGGAAAGTAGGCATTGATGATTAAAAACTACCATATATAGAAGCGGAATCTGAAAACTCGAAATTGAAACAAATTTCAAAATTGTGGATTATAAGGTGTGTGCACCATACCGAAAAAACCGTTTACAATTTTGAGCGAATCGCCGGTATGTTTGTCATATGTTGGTAGTGGAGGTGGTCGACGAATTCCTCCTATTGCTGCAGATTTGTAGGCAAAAAGACAAAATGAGTTTGACATAGAATCGATAACCCAAGGACATATCTTCGGTGGTCCCGTCGCCCGGTAATCTAAGGTCTTTGTTGTTATATGGAGCAAAAGCGTCTATAAAATATACGCATTATCGCTTACAGAACCATGGGTATAAATCATGAATACTGTATAGAATAGAATGTAATGATGAGGAAGTTTTAAATTTGCTGATCTGTAGAATCGTGCAACGCTTTACCTGCTGCCCAATTGGTCATCATCGTGATAATAAACGAAGTCTTGGCGGCATGTGCAGCATCAATGCTTGGAACACAAATTGAATCGGCGAGCACAACGTCAATTGCGTGTGTAGAGATGATGCTCTGCATACTATTAAATGCTGTCCAAAACCATAATAACACACGCATGTCAGCCATCTAACTGCAGATGTTATTCTGCCAAATAACTTGAAAATTCACTCACTCGGCTCGTAGATGTCCGTGTGTGAATTAAGCTCGAACTTGAGTCTATCCCATGTTCGTAGAAATGTCATATGCTTGGACTTTGCTTTGTCATCGATCGATTTACCGAGGGATATGACATTGAATTTGTGGAGGTATGGCTCGACGTATCTGAGATAGGGTTCCTTAAAATATACAGATCGGTTATTCCATTCCCAAAGCAAATGGTCGGTCCTTGCTACATTAACGCGTAATGTATATATGTATATCTTCATGACAAGAAGGTTTTTTTTATTCGGTTTAGTGCTGGTAGACATCATATTAAAGGTACTTACAGTTCCGGCATAAGTAACATTATGACCACGTAATACCAGTTCATCGAGAATTCGTATAACCCATGAAGCGTGAGAGGAGCCACCAAAGTTGCAATAAAATATTCTTGGGTGTTCGAAACGTTGGAGCACCTAGTTCGTCGTATATGCTTCGGGGGACAGTACCATCATCGCCAGCGCCAACGGTATTGCAGCTTCTATGGCTTATCGAGACGAAGAAAGCGATCAGCAATGTCGCTAACATCCTCGTCGTAGGAAAGTTGGGACGTTGCCTGGTTGTAGTCAGCATTAAGTTGTGCTATATTGGTAAAAGAAAGAAGAAAAGAAAACGTACATTTTTATAATCAGGTATCGGTAAAAGAAAGGGGCCTTTGTTTACAGTACTTTCTTCGTCGGCTCTTCAATCTTCCTGAGATTCGTCGGATAAGGGTGCATCATGCAAGGACTCGAGTCGCTCGCTCTACTCAAGCATTTAGTATGGCAAACTGTGTAGTGGTACGGGTCCTTTTTTGCAACATGTAAGATTTATGTACAGCCAACAAAAATGATATCTTTCTCTGATATGTAAGCATATAATTTCCAGCTGTATAAACCAACCGTGTACCAAACTGTTACGAGTATCGTTGATACATACATGCTCTATGCATTGTATGTGGATGAGCCTCATAAGCTTCTTCGATGAATCCGTTGAATTCCGTGATCATTCTTATTTTCGTGTTAAACAACAGTTATTGATTTGATGCTTCTATATACCATCGCTTGTTGCTAAAAATGAAATAAAACCACTCGGATTCTAATTCCAAGACCATGGAGAAAGCTGAACCTCTGACCTGTCAGGGTCAAACAATTTTTGGTTATTATTTATAGACAATATACAGCTAATATATCATCTTCAAGCGCTATCGCGATTGCGTCATAGTGTGTGGCGAAAACAAATAGGAGTCCATGAGCAAGCAACGTTGAAAAGAGGCATCCATCAGCTAAATAGAGCCTCTCAACCATTCATAGGTTTTCTATGATATCTAATCAGTTATATGTGTAATGAATACTGGCACTACAGCACACTGCTATCACCATTTGACTATTGATGCTGATGCAAGAATTAGCGGTATGGTACATAGCAAAATCAAATATTATGCAAATTTGATCTCTATGTACCAGTATCTTTGCTATGTCCTACCGCCATTGAATAACTTGAGTTTTAAAAGAGATTTATAAAGGGAGAATGCTGTTTGTTTACTAAAATTTTTCATCCGAACTGTCGGCTACATGTATGTAATATATTATGATGATAGAATATGCATAAACATAATATCGATTAGGCTGACGGCAGGTGTAATTCTTTTTCACACATAAGCGCGTGTCTTGCATCAACGGGAAACTGTTATTTTTTTTCACATGGATATCACCGTGCACACACCAGCTCCTACGGTGCCCAACAACACACTCATGTCACTATAACTCACTTTTACTCCTTTCCCGTGAAGTACAGCACAAATTTGGTTTAAATTCAGTGTCCGTTTTATACAATTGGATATTGATTGATCCAATTTCGAGCGACTTCTTTTATTATTATACGATGGTACGGAAGAAAAAAGAAAGAGATGTTGAAGGTATATTCATATTATTTACAGAGTATCAACATTGCCCAAGTCCTTGCAGGCTTGCTTGACGCGTTGGATCATGGTCTTCTCCGATTCACGGATCCAGACTCTGTGGAAAGCAAGGCAGAAGATGTTAGAGCTCATGTCTGCTTACCTTGGAAAGAAGAAAAAAGAAGAGGACATAATACGTTACCTGGGATCATAGACCTTCTTGTTAGGCTTCTGAGGACCCTCGGGGTTACCGACCTGGGTTTGGAGATAGTCCTTCTTGTTCTCATAGAAATCACGCAGACCAGTCCAGTAAGCCCACTGGGTGTCGGTATCAACGTTCATCTTGACAACGCCGTTCTGGACAGCAGTGGCAATTTCCTCCTCCGAAGAACCGGAACCACCGTGGAAGACAAAAAAGACGGGCTTCTCTTCCTCGTTGGCATCACCCAACTGTTCGCGGACATAAGCCTGGTGCTTGCCCAACAATTCAGGGTGCAGACGGACGTTACCGGGAGCATAGACGCCATGAACGTTACCGAAACCAGCAGCAATCGAGAACAAGTCGGTGATTTCGGAGAAGGCCTTGAAAATGTCCCAGATATCCTCGGGTTGAGTGTAAAGGGAAGCATTGTCAACGCCTTCATTGTTGACACCATCTTCCTCACCACCGGTAATGCCAATCTCCATCTCGAGCAAGCAGCCCATGGGTGCCATGCGCTTCAAGTACTTCAAGCAGATCTCGATGTTTTCTTCCTTGGTTTCTTCTGAAAGGTCCAACATGTGCGACGAGAACAAGGGTTCGCCGTGAGCTTTGAAGTATTCCTCATCAGCAGCCAACATGCCTTGAATTACATATACATTAGTTTTTTTCTTGTTTGTAGGAAGCTTTGATATGTGATTTGAGATACTCACCATCGAACCAGGGAATGAGCTTCTTGGCACAGTGATCAGAGTGGATGATGACGGGGATGCCATAGGCCTTGGCGACAGCGCGGACGTACTGATCATATGTCAAAACAAAACGACTTAGTCAGATGGTTTATAAAAAAAAACACGCCATATCCAAGTTTATATGCCACTTTACCTGAGCACCAGCAATGGCACCAATGATGGAGGCCTCCTGGTTCTTGTTGGTCAAACCCTTACCGGCAACGAAGGCAGCGCCACCTTGCGAGAACTGGATGATGATGGGCGAGTTGATGTCACGAGCAGCCTCCAAAGCAGCGTTGATGGTGCTAGTAATAAGCGGCGCGTGTTAAGAGAGTCGCGGGATTTGTGATCGGAACAACACCAAACCTCTATTCTCAGCGAAAGACTACACGTAGCAATAGAGTGACTAACCTGGTGGAAGTGCAGTTGATAGCAGGGATAGCGAACTTGTGCTCGCGGGCTATTCAAGCAGAAAATGGGCCCGAGTTAGAGAGTTGTTAAAATATGTCAAGTGGATAGAGTGACAAAGAGAGAAAGAGAGAGCAGTAGCAAGAAGAAAAAGGACATTACCATAAGCAAAAAGCTTGCGCAAGTTGTCACCAGTGACGACGCCAGCAGGAACGATTTCGAGGATACCCATGGTTGATGGAAGAGAAAGAAAGGTTGCTTGAGGGAGCGAAAAGAAAAGAAGAAGAAGAGAAGAAGTAGGGACGGGCCAGAGGGATACGTGGTTTTTATATATAGCGAACTTTTTCTCACAAGTCGTGTACGCTCATTCCGACTTATTTTCGGGTGTGCCGGGATCAACGTGGTGTCTCTCGCCCTCTCCTTGCTTTTCCCCGTAATGTGTTTTCGGACTCTTCCACCTCGTTCTTTTCTATTCCATGGTCCTAGTTTTCCAAGTCCAAACCTGGCATGTACTTTTCATACAAGTATGCGTCACGGTGTAGAGCAGCTGGAAACAACCGTACGCGCCTCTGTCGTGTAGGCTCAAGTCGCATGCCACGGTCAAGTGGAGTAAAGGAGAAAATTTAGCAATGTTCGGAGAGACAGAGGAGCATAATTTATACATATCCGTGCAGCAAGAAGTAGTAGCCCAATAGAAAGGCGCTGTGTGGGGATATTCCGCTTTGTAAGAGGCGTGTGGGGGCGGGGACGTCCAAGGCCGCGTTCGTCCTTTTGCGGGGTGTTGTCCGGTACCCTCCGTCGCGTTGCCACATGAAAATTTGACTGGGGTCGGTGGGCCTGACCGTTTGACCAAATTCGAAACACCGCATTTGGGATTTTCCTGGGGGGCTGCATGGCGTCTGTTTTTAGGGTTCGGTTCTAGGTGGACCGTATATTGTTGGGTGCGTGCTGTTTGTTGGTGGGTGGCTGGCCGGTGGTGGTAGTGACGGTAGCCACACGTCAGCAACAGAAGGACGAGGCACTTTGTTGTTCTTACGATTGGCTGACTGATTGCATGATAATGTACCCTTCCCTTCTTGCCACTGACCTTATCCAAATCCCAGGCTGGGTCTAGTACGTGCATTCAGAAACAGTTTCAAGAGCACACATATTAACTAACATAGACGCGCAAACAGATGCACTCTCTTTTTCTTCCCCTCTCCTCCTCTTCGCTTTTTCTACCTTCTCTCCTTTCTCTTCTTCCTCCATTAAAACACTTTCTCTCAGCACACCCACGCACCGATGATACCGCCAGTGCAGAAAGAATGTCCGCCGTACTATATGAATAGCGTGATGAAGCGATTTGGTCACCATCTGTCCACCGACCAGACGCTCCACCTGACCGGACGTATGGCTTCTTCGTTGCACAGTGCCCCAGAAGGATCGGCTTTCTCCTTGCCACGTTCTGTCAACAACAATAACACCGTCATCAAAGACGAGCAGCAGTCCAACAGTAGCACTGTGTTTTTACCCAATCATTCGTCTTCGGTACACATATCACAAATCAGTCACCATTGCCATTATCAACAACACCAGCAGCCGCCACAGCAGTATTATGAAGAACAGCAAGAGCAGCACAAATAATGCTTCCCTGCGCAATCCATATTTGTTTGCTTAGTAAAATGCCATAAACGCCAGCTTGTATATCACCATTACGCATCATTATCCAACAGCATCATTCCTCTCCTAGCTCAATAAAAAAGATTTCTGCTTTTGTTTATGTTTACATTTTACGTTGTAAAAAAACAGCCATCACGTGAACAATAAAGAGATAATTAAGCCTAACAAAGACCACAGGCTAAACTGATCATATAGGGACATGAAGAGCTTGTTGATACTTTAGGAAATAAGTGGATATTCTGAAGGGATCCCTTTAGTAACCATAAAGGCTTCGTCGTCGGTGATTCCTTCAAGACGCTTTACAGCGCAGGTTCTTCTGAAATCACGAGTCGAGCATCATGTTATGATAACCTTCCACCTTCTGCAAGAAAACCATCTGTTTTAGCACTTACCCTTCGCAGTTATCAATTAATTATCTATTCGCATTCTTTCTGGCCATTGCGAGTGAGAAGGTGCGTTGCAGGTACAGTGGAGCTAGCCTACCGAAAAGGAGCAACCTCGCAAAATTTACCTAGTGCTGCATCTGCTCATGTACGCGTCCTAGCATACATGTTGGAGAAGGAATAGGCTGTCTATGCTCTCTATCATCGACAGGATCATGGGGTTGAAGAGAGTTCGGTAACCAACTGGTTTCGCTTTTCATAAAGGCCCTCCAGAGGTGACAAATGACAGGGATTCCTTTTTTTTTCCCAGGTAATATCACAACATTTATCCCTTCCTTCTTTCATGTTCAGCCTTTCGTAAATGATTTACTACGACAACTGATGCTCACCGCACCTAGGGATTTCTGAAGTCAAGCCTCTAGGCGAATCAACCATGGGTTGTGGAATTTTATAGACTGATAACATCCAAAACCATCATTAAATTCATCGCTGATAATAGCTGCAGACTTAACCTTAATGCACAGTATTGCCTGTAACTCATCATATAACTAGTGAAACGCGAGCTGCCCAGAAGCTCTTTAGGGTATGTCGTCAATGATAGTAACATGTCAAGGAGAAGTACTATCGGAATTCTAGACTACGGTCCATGAGAGTTTTGGTCTTGTTGTTATCGGAAGGCTAGATCTTCGTGCACGCTAGCTCGACATCACCCGATTTTAATCCAAATATATCATTGTAAAGCGTAAATCAAGTGTTTGCTGATTATGTTATTGGTGTATTGATAGCATGCGTGAATATTGGAATCTACCTGTCGTCCCATCCGCTTCTTGATGATGGTAAAGTCGACTGTGGGTATTTCATGTTTCGAATATAGAGATGCCGAATAACTTTTGCTGCATGTCACAGTGCTATAATTCTAGTTACTATGTATTTACTTTTACTAGCTTCAATCGACATTTTTTCAAGAACAGTCAGAGAGAATCCAGGCGATCTTCATTATCAATCTGTCTCAAGGTGTGTAATTGAACGTTCGACTTATACATAGAAATAGGCAGAGGATGCTTTGCAATTCAATGAAGAACCACACTTTGAGTGGTATTTCAGTAGGATAATTTTTAATTCTAATTCTTGAGCAAACTTACGCAGCTTTCCTGCAGATGGATTCACCTGTTATGGTGAATTATTCTTGTGTTGAACGGATTAAGAAACAAATTTTAGCTGCATGTATTAGGCACAAATTTTTTTGGATGGTGCTGTGCCAAAGGGTTTGCTGCACCATCACCATATAAAATCTAAGCATTTTTTTCTTTCCTTATATTTCCTTCTATTTTGCATACAGCGACGTACGATCCAACGGATTTTTTGCAACGACAAATAGTAAGTTTACTGTGCAAGGGCAGGAATGTTATAGTACAAGGCAAGGCTATCGGGGTTGGACAGTGTTCCCGTGGGTGTCACCTTTTGACCAGAGATGATTTTCTATTATTGTTGATAGGTCGCGTAAGGATCGAACGTTAGATTGTCACTGTCATATTGTGAGAAAATATTTTACTGATCATCTCTATGTCTTACCTTGACCGCTACTTCGACCTTTTTGCCATTGATAGTATACTATTTACATCGTCGTCGTCGTCAAGGTTAGCCATTCACTTTTCAACAGAAAGATATACACCGTGTTCTCTTTACATAGTAAGTCTAACAGAAGTACTTACCGGGATATCTTGGATAGCAAGCACGAACGCAGGCACATGTCGCGGGCTCAGCTGAGCCCGGATTGTCGTCTTAATCTTTTTGACAAGCTCATCCGATAATTCTACGCTTCCTTTTAATTTAAGAAACAAGACCACACGCTCATCATCTTCATTGACGATCTTCTGACCGACGCACAAGGCATCCTCGATTTCAGGGAAGCGGTCCACAACATTGTAAATTTCGGCACTACCAAAACGGACGCCATTTGGGTTCAAAGTGCCATCGGATCGACCCAGCATGATTACACCGCCAGTTTTGGGGTTCAACCAGACATAATCGCCATGATACCAGATACCATCATACATGCTGAAATAAGCATTCTTGTACTTGGCTCTGGTGGTGTCATCATCACCATACATGTAGACAGGCATACAGGGGAATGGAACCGTGCAGACCAGATCGCCAGCTTGGGCTTGCACAGGCGTGTTGCTATCCGCCCAAGCTTCGATTTTCATTCCCAGATTGATGCACTGGATTTCCCCACGGTAGACTGGCAAGCTGGCATTGTATCCCGCAAATAACGAGCAGATGTCTGTGCCGCCCGTGATGCTGCCCAATCCAACATCCTTCTTAATGTGATTGTAAACAAATTCATAACTCTCGGGTTTTAAGGGTGAGCCAGTCGAGTAAATGGCCTTGAGTGTATCCAGTTTGCATTCATCCACTAGTTAATCACAAATATGCGTTATTATCCTTTCTCTTGACCATCATGACAGGGCAAATGGAAAAATTCACTTACTGGGATGCACACTGGCTTCTTGCAAAGACTGGATGTATTTTGCCGAGGTACCAAAATGTGTAATGCCCAATTCATCCACCAACTCCCATAGGGAAATGGGCGCTGGCTTAAACGGGCTACCATCCCACAACACGAGCGTGCATCCAACACTCAATCCAGCTACCAGCCAATTCCACATCATCCAGCCGGTCGTGGTATAATAGAAAAAGACGTCGTCGGGATGCATGTCGCCATGGATAATGTGTTCCTTCTTCAGCTGCAGCAACAAGCCTGCGCCCGAATGCACAATGCATTTAGGTAAACCAGTGGTGCCCGAACTGAACATGATAAATCCTGGATGGTTGAACGGCAACTGTTCAAAGGGAATCTCCTGCGGCAAGTGTTTCTCGGTGTCCAAAAATTCTTTCCATGTAGTGGACTTATCGCCGAATTCTTGTTGGATAGTAGCCTTGACGTCGCGGCCGTTATCGACAAATGGAATAATCACGACCTTTTCGAGCGAAGGCAAGCCTTGCACCACAGGTTTGACCTTGGGGATATGGTCCAACCTTTTGCCATTGTAAACAACGCCATTGACCGAAATGAGGACCTTGGGACTGATTTGGCTGAATCGATCAAGGACACCAGTGGCACCGAAATCCGGTGAAGTGGAACTCCAGATCGCGCCCAAGCTTATTGTGGCGAGCATGGCAATAATGGCTTCGGGACAGTTGGGAATGTAGGCTGCTACTCGATCATCCTTTTGGACGCCATGTGCTTTCAGGGCCATGGCGCATTGCAAAACTTGGTCGTACAGTTCGGCATAAGTGATTGAGCGGCGACTTTGGCCTTCACCTATAATCGTTCATACGCGTTTTTTCTTAGCGTGCTATTGTCATAATTTAAGAGACCATCATAAGAGGAAAAGGGAAGGGTGTAATATAGTTTACCAGTGCTAATGATAGCGATTTTTTCAGAGCTCTTGCACCACAACAGGTTCTCAGCGAAATTTAAACGCGCACCCTTGAACCATTCCGGGACGGCATCCATCGGCAAGGATTGATCCAAGATATCAGCGTCGGTTGACTTGACAGAGGCAATTACATTGGTGTAATCCCATACGGTTGACCAGAAAGCAGGTGCATTGTCTACGGACCATTGCCATAACTCTTGGTAGTTTTCTATTACAGACAAGCATGTGTCATGATTGAATACGCGATGTGGGGCAAAGAGTGAGAGGGGATTCTCACATGATAGTATTTATACAAAGAAAAGAACTTACGCAGCTGCAAGTTGAACTTGGTGTTGACATGGCGACGGAACTTTGCCATCTCTGTATCCTCAGGATGAGACGGCTTCCAGAGGCATGGTGGATCCACGGTCAGGCTTGAGGTAGAGGTCATTGTATTGAACGGTTTAGAGGAAAGCAAGAAAGAGAAAGATGGATAAAACAGGACCGTGGGACTTTTTTTTTCAAAGCAGCTTATGTATCCAGTGCTGGTTTCTCTTCCCAAAACAGAAGCTGGCGGTGCCTGAATATCTGCCACGCACTTGAGTTGCGGGGTTTGGTATAAAAGCAAGCACTCACTTTTTCTGTTCTCCTGGTTCCTGCCTTTGTTTCTAGTACTTTTTGACATTTCAAAGACGTTTGTAATAATGGCACCATCTTCGACGTTGGTTGAAAAAGGCTATGTTGACGTGGCAAAGAATGGCCGCGAATCAAAACCTGTAAATATTTACTATGAAAAGCATGGCAATGGGCCTGAAAAAGTTCTCCTCGTAATGGGTAAATCTCTAGCTTCTCTCTTGTTCTTACTTCATGCAGCCCGTATATGGACCTCAATTTTCTGCTTTGTACTGTAATGGTTTCTGTAGGTCTTGCTACTCCATGTGCAGCATGGGACTTTCAGGTAGCATATAGTGATATTGAAAATATATCACGTCGCTTCTAACTGACTAGCTAACTGTCATTGCCCATTTATTTTAATGACAATGATGATAGGTTGATCACTTGGCTCGTAGTGGCAAATATACAGTAGTGATTTTCGATAACCGTGGCATGGGTCATTCTGGTAAGCTTTCATACTATTTTGTTCTTCACTGAAGAGAGAAGCAGATAGCCAGTTCTGATGATGATACAAAAACGATAGATTCGCCAATGGGTCTGTACTCGTAAGCAGTAAATTGCAGTAGTCAGCTTTATTTGATCGTGTTTGGGGTAATCCCACATGTGTCAAGAACGCCTTACTAACAGATAAACAAACAAAAAATTGCGGATGGGGTTGCGCGGGCCTACGTGAAAAATTTGATAATGGTAGAACTTCACAAATGGCTCAAGACACCCTTATCCTACTTGATCATTTGAATTGGACCTCGCACGTGCACGTGAATGGCGTTTCTATGGGAGGCATGATTTCTTTGGAGTTGGTGGATGCCGCACCCGCCCGATTTGCTTCCTTGACGTTGACCAGCACTACCGCAAAGCGAAATATACCCACCGTAGGTCTTTCAAGGTGTCATTGGCAACAAAGTGCGATTAAAACTTATACGTGTCTGTTCTCTAGTGGGCAGCCATTTCTGCATTATCCCGGATTACCTTATTTTATAGCGACCCACGCGACAAGCTGAATGCAGCCATGGAGCTAGTGTATCCCGAAGCATGGCTTTCACAGAAACCAGAGAACCCGGTCAAAGCTGAGGAGTACGGTACCAATCGAGAAATGGCGACTGCCAACTTTATCAGTCATGTACGGCGGTCAAAACTACAGCCATTGCATGGTAACTTGGCCCAGACTGCCGCATGCTTACGACACTCGTTTTCAGATGCTCGCTTGCTGAAAATCAAACAGAATGGGCTGCCCGTGCTGGTCGTAACAGGCACGTGGGATAACTTGGTTCGTCCTCAGTACTCGTATCACCTAAAGAAGGTCCTGGATCCTCGGTTTGAATTGTTTGAAGGAAGTGGCCATGCTATCCCTGAAGAACAACCCGATCGTTATAATGCTTTAATTGATGAGCACTTCACTCGTGCTTCTCTCAAAGCGGCTAAATTGTAATAGTGCTTAATAATAATAATGATAGTAGTAGTAGTAGTAGTAGAAATAGTGGCCATTAGGTTTCACTTATAATGTATTATAATTGAAGATATATCGTGACATTTATTCATCACATAATTAATGATAATAGGCAGGGGAGAAGTCGGGTGAATATCCATAGTGGAGTCTTTCTTGTTCGGAAGAAGAATAAGATTCCTGTTGTCGTAGCACGGATTCCAGTCTGGATAAAGTTTCGGAATAGGCGATGGATGCGTCAGGCACGTGTGCTTTGCGTAAAAAGTAATACAGCGCCGCTGCCTTGAGTGTTTGTCCATTAGCCAGATACGTGTGGAGGATAGGGTCCACTGCTTCCTTGTGTACCAACTTGGGTGCAGTCCGGGCAACCAACAGCATAGCGCGATCTGCTACGGCTGGGTGTGTTGTATGAAGCGTTTCGGCTGCTTGGGCAATGATCCACGCCTGCTGGGTCGTAGGTTTGTGTTCCAATAATCGTAAAGCATCCTGCACGACCTTTGCCATCACATCACTTGTTGCTGACTGATGATGGTTTTGTGGATGTAATAGCCATTCCATGTACAGTGTATAGATACCCCATCCCGGCTTGATTGTATCCGCATGTTGCACAATATGTCGCCATAAAATATCCACTGCATGTGCCTCATCCGCCTGAACATAATATTTGAGCATGACATTACAGTCGAATGCAGTTCGTAATCGTAAATCCAGATACTGCATTTTCTCCACATAAAATTTAGCCTTGTCTATATTGCCGGCCTTGACATACGCTTGTACAAGATACGTAAATGTTCGTGTCGTCGGCATCAGTGTTGTTAATTGTGTAAACACTTGTTCAGCCTTTTCCAGAAGTCCGAGACGTAGGTACGATCGTATCAAACGATTATAAAGTGCAACACTGCTGAATTGATACTGATCGAGTTCGTTCCAGAGCTGATTGAGTGTTGCAGCATCGGTTGCATTGTCCAGTGATTGTTTCAAATGCTGTAGCTGGTCGAGTGTGGGAATTGTTTTAATGATATTGTCTTTGTTGCTGTTGATTTTGCTGGATTGGTTTGAAGGTGACGATGAGGTTAAAATAACTTGTTCAATAATGTTGGAGTAGGATTTAGCGCTTTCGTCGGATTGTTTGCCGAGCTTTTGTCGAAATGCAGAGGTAATGCCAAGGTATAACTTTTCTTCTTCTTTAGGACTTAGGAATTTGCGGAAAAACCAGTTGCGTCGCGTAGTGCCAAATCTCACACATTGTGTGGTGCTATTGTTTTTATGCAAGCGTAGAAATAGTTGACCGCGTTGTATACTAATGCGTCGCGATAATTGTAAGCCGCTCATTATTTGTTGAAATTGTATAACGTATGTGGTGTGTGTGTCTTAAGTCTTAACGTGGGTTGACGAACAGCTGATATTTGAAATGTCGGAGAAAGCCAATTTAGTCGTTTTTGGGCTTGGGTAACATGAATGAGGTTGGTCAAAATAATTTTTCCACAAATGTAGACAGTGTATTAGTGATGATTTCAATTGTTTCAAAACAGTCATAGAAAATAGATTTAAGTATTATCAGATATCACGCGTGAAAAATGGAAAAAGGGAATCGCTTACAGCTGGGTGAGGAGGAGTGACACCAAGCAGCTCATCTTTGACAAGATTTTGATTTCTCTGCCGGCTTGAGAATAACAAGCTCCTGATTTCTCTGTGTTTGAACCCAGACGAGAAACGACGCATTTTATATTCTTGCCGTTATTATATGCCCTTGTCACCAACTCGCCTAGCATTGATTAGCCCTTCTTCTCCTTCCTTCTCCCTGCTACTTACCGAAGTCGAATTCGACTCAGATTAGCGATATAGAAAAGAAAATCTTCTGAACGTGAGACATAGGGCGAGTTCTCTGCGATGGAGTCATAATCCTCTTGGATTTCGGCTTTCTGCCGATTTTTGTTTTCTAATTTATATTTCCAAAAGACACCCGTCTCCGCACTTTGCATTGAAAAAAGCTAAAGCCGCTTCTCTTGTTTTTGAAACAGCTATCAACAAAAAGAGGAACACCCAACAAGCAAGACCAACAAGTGAAAAGATTTAGATTAGTCCTGTCACAAAAATCTATGAATTTGGATGAATAAAAGTCTTCTGTTATTATAGTACTGGGAGTGGGATAAAGACAAATACAGTTGTACCCCGGTTTTTGCAACCCCTGGTTTTGCAATTCCTCGTATATCTGCAACTTTTGTTGAAGAATCCCAAAAAAACTTAGTAGTTTCGCAAATTTGCAACTTGCAAATGAGTTTATACGATTTGCATGTTATCGGGGTAAAAACAGCTTCAATTTTTGCAATATCAACTGAAAGAAGCATCTGTTGCGGATTATGAGGAATAAAATGATGCGGTTAGATGTATTTATTGTCGAAATACATAAAAATTATTATTTGGTAGTTGAGCCAGTAGAATCGGGACACATATATAGCACTGATTGGATTGAATCCACAAAAGAAATGGTGAAGATACTGTATAAGAAAAAGGGAACACACTACATATAGATATAGAAATAAAATGTTTGCTCAAAGGAGCTTTTAACTACATATCGAAGAAGTCATCAAGGGATGATTGTCGGGAGATTGATTGCTGCCTGAGACTCTCTGGAATCCTACGCAAAGACTTCTTTAAGTCGTAGTTATGATATCGATATTATCCAAAAAGCTCAAAACTCCTCCAATTGCAACCTGTTTTTCCTTCGACGTTGGCCCTGGAATAGGCGAATCAGCGCTTTGGTCCACCGCCCGCTCAAGTGCTCGTCGTACGTTCGATCCTCTTGCTTGGATGTGAACTTGTGGAACGATTTTGTCATGCTTAAAATAGCTAATAATTATCAAACCACTAGACAGCTTCAATGAAAGAACGGTCTTATATATGCAAGTAGTAACATCTAGAGCTGTATGAATATTCCCAAAGAACGTATCGTACATCATATCTGACAGATAAACAATGGGCTAGTGTTAATAGGATGACTTATCCAGTGTATACTTAAAGCAGAATTGTTTACCCCGTTACTTGCAAATCCTCACTTTTTGCAAAAAAAAATCGGAAAACCCTCGGTTGCAAAAACCGGGGTACAACTGTAAGCACTTTTCAAACTTAATGCCTGTCTGTGCTTCATTGTCATTCATTTACTGAACGAGTATCTTCGATATGTCATTGTCTGCACCCAAAAAGTATATGACATATTTGTCAAAGCTCAGCTTTATTGGATATTAAGGTCTAATTTCATTGGCTCGCCCAGCCTCATACGTACTATTGTAGTCATGCCCCCACACCTTACTAGTATGATAATATGCCCGCTCATGCATTTTGAGCACATATAAGACCAAACCATTTCTTACGAATAAAAACACAGAACTCTTTCTCCCGTTATTCTCGTTTGATATTCTTTTGACTCCGTTTTAGTCGAACCGACCGTTGCGAATACATACTGTATGTAACGAACCCAGAAGCCTATCCGCTCGTTCAAGAAGTCTCTGATATTGATGGATTATATGGATTTTATTAGCATCCCCATAAGACTATAATCTTTGTAACAGCTTGACCGTACTCAAATTATCTTATTATTCTGTTTGATTGTGCACACGGTATCTACTCGTTCCCTTTCCTTAAAGATGACTTCTAGTTGTATATGAATCTTATATGTATATTTCTGTTTTGGCAGTTTGTGACGCCTTTCCGATCTATTTGACTTTACAACACTATTCCTGCCCCGTTTTGCATATATTAGGTGATCATGAACTCAAATCAGCTTGATAGGTGCTGTGTTTGCTGCATTATCTTACTGTGTGTGTGACACAAGCCACTCTTAACTTTGGGGTGCCCAAGGGGCGGCATTGGTGTGCTCTGAAATATATACAAATATTTGAAATGTCGAAACAGCTCTCCACTCTTCAACGGTTGAAGTTAATTTACAAAACGAGTCGTTTTCCTTGGAAACGTCATGTTATGGTTGGTTGGGATTTAGCTGGCAACGAATATTGGGAAATGCCAAACCCTAACCATCCCGGTACGTTTAACTATATTTATTTTGTCATTACGCATGTATATACATGTCCCTGCGATTTATGCATTAACAGTACTAATTATATAGCGGGTCGATGGAAACGTTGGGTTCAAATGAAAGAAAATGACGGTGACATAGCTATTTTTAAAGAAAATGATCTTCCAGGTTAGAATAGTTATAAAGAAACGTGTTTATGCATATGTGTATACGTGATACTCGAGGTTGTAAAGAATGAGGCTAAAAAGTAAAAAACGCGTTATACACGTCATTTTAGTACAATGGCAAGCATGGCTGCGACATACACGATATGAACCACCAGCTAAGGAAGAACTTATTAGAGAGCAATACCGCTTGGCCAAATTACAGCAAAAAGTTCGACAGCTAGAGGTTGAAGCGGATGAAGAACGAGTAAGTGCAATAAGATGTCTGAGCGGAATCGAGGGGATAAAATGTTGCAACTTTACGATTCTTCATGTATGTTTCTGACACATGCTGTGGGATTAGAAACGAATTGCTGCTTCCGAAGTAGTAGAACAACCTAAAAAGGTAGAACGACAGATGCCATCAGGACAACAAAGACAACAAAAGGCAGAAGAGCAAGAAAAAGAACCATTGCAGCAGCAACAGAAGGAGGGGCCTGATGTAGCTGGTAAGATCACGAGCTCATTTGATGCTGAAGAAACGTTGAACAAAGAAAAATAGGAGTGTAGGTATATATAGACGCGTTGCTGACCGCCAGCAATTTTATATAATTTAGAAGGTTCACAACCGGAAGGTCAAGGTGAAACGTTCGTACCTGGCTCATGGATGCCGACTAGCTCTCGTCGTCGTTAGCAAAATCATATTTACATGTACAAATACAACATAACCACGAAAAGTCACATTCATAACAATAAGTATTACATTGATAAAGCACTTTTCACTCATGCCAAGGTGGGATAGTCATCCATCCATCATTATCTAGAAAAAGAGCTGCTCAGGAAGGGATAGAAAGAGGGCTGTTGATGACGTGAATTATATATATATATAAGGGAAAGGGTTGGTAGGAAAATTATGCGATGTTACAATAAGGAAACAAAAGGTGGATTGGGATGGTACTATATAGTAATTAGTTGCAGTGACACTGTATAGCATAGATGTATGCGAACTTTTTAATTAAATATTCACGCTTATTGTTAGATGCCAATTTAGTAGCATCTGCATGTAAAAATCGGCATTTTAAAGTTAATGCTTTTAAGATTTTAGACAACCACAACAAAAGATACTCATCAGAATCCATTTGGGTGAAGACTCTCTTCAAAAAAAGGTCTGGCTCAAAAAGGAAACGCCATCTTTATTTCGCTAATGTTATAGCCTAGCGATCAGTGACATTATTAAACTTTTAGCCGCGATAATAATAATGAAACGAAACGGATCAAGTTGTTGAACATTTAGTGCCAACGGGTTCATATTTCTCAGCGGCGAAGCGGGGCGGGGTCTTCTTCGCTCGTTTGCTGACGCGAAAAGCGCACCAACAGAAAGGCCACTAACTAATAAGCAATAAAAAACTTTTTTGAAGTAGAGCGAAAACAGGTAACACAACCCGATCAAGCAATTCGGATTTAGGTTATGTAAATCCCTTTTTCGGGATGGGGGTGGGGGTGGGTGTACGATGTGCTTGTATAGGAAGGAGAGGAAGAAGAGTGACTCATGCAAAAACCTTAAAACATTCCATGCGGTTCTGCTCACATTGCCATGTAATTTGAGCTTTTATTATTGTAGTGTAAATATATGGTGGCAGACACGGGGAAATTCCCTGGCTCCTTCGGTGTAAAATTTTTATTCTGCTGCATTGTGAGGTTACACAACGAGCAGCATCCGCTTTCAACAATAAGGCATCTGTTCATATGCTCTTTGTCTCGATCGCTCTTACAAGTAATCGTACAATAGCAGTGAAATAATATGATGCTATTTCGATCTATCGAGCGTATTACACCAATTACGTTGGCGGTTTCCAAACATGGATGTGGTTTGTGCTACATTCCATTTTTCTTTTGCTTTCTTTTATCGTCGCCTGTACATTCATCTTTGGACAGCAACACCTACTAAGTGCATGTCAGAAGGGTTTATTGTTGGTAGTGTTTGTCCAATAGCCCAAGCTGGACTCTCTCTGCAGCCACGGTAATATGCATTTCTATACGCACATACATCATTTAGCCTGTTTCTGATTCTTGTGTGATACATGGCATCAGTGGGGAGAAAGAAGGGGGGACGATGGCAGTGAATATTGTGGAGCAACGCTCCCAATCTCTTCTTTTCTTCTGCTTTGGAGCCTTCTCCTGATCCCCAAGCTCTGTTGGCATTCAACTTTCTTTCACCCTCTTTTCCAAGAAGAAGTACATCGATACTTTGTATTGTGGGAAGAAACACAGTTTCATAGGGAAACGTGTCGAGTTGTGCGGAAACGATTCGTGTCTGAGTTTCTTTTATATGACGACGAGGATGGGTGAGAAAGAAAACCCTAAAACAGAAAAAGCCGAAAGAGACCAAGCAAGCATGCAAGCGTGGGCACAAACTCAGTGGGTTGCCTAATTATAAATGTGCGGCAGCATCTGTCGTGGACAGAGTGAGAGTGAAAGAGTGGCATTATTTATATTGGAGCTGTGCTAGGTGGCTGCTCAATCTGCAAGTCCAACGTGATGTCGCTGGTGTACGGAAGCCAATGATGATGATTACTAGGTAGGCTTAGTAGGTGAGTGTGGAGGTGGCAATTTGATGGGGGGGGGTGGTTGTGGGTGGGCATATAATAAGCTGAGCAAACAAAAAAAAGTAAGTGGATGAGTTTCAAATGAATAAAAAAGAGGTACGAGCACCCACCCACACCCCCTTTCTTTTTTCCTGTTTCTTCCGCATCCCCGTATGCGATGACATTTTCACAGAAGAACAGACCGCCTTCTCGATTGTTTTCATGGATATCCCACTTTGCGCGTCGTAGCAGCAACAGCGATGACGGCAGCAGCATCGTCTCCTCTCCACAAGTCATCACACCCACCACAACTGCCCCTCCATCGCCACCGCCACCCCAACCAGCACCACCGCATTACAACCACAACCAGCATCTCCAACAACATCCTCTCGATAACACCCTCATCATCAATAACAGCAACAATACCAGCCAATTTGAAGAGGACGACGATGATGCTAGTCAACGACAACACCCGGATTGCAACATAGCAACAACACCGACCTTGACTACCGCCCAACCCATCAACGTACCTCGACCCTCAATCACCTTGTCCGTGGCTGGCACCATTGACGATACGCTTTATTCAAGCTCGGGCGGTTCGTCCGACTCTTCGTATTCCCAATTTCGACGCGGGCGTCGACGACCATCATCCACAGTTAGCTTCCGTATCGACGATCCATTGGCACGGCTCGGCACGAGTTTCCCCGAAAGCAATAAACACACTCCTTCTTCGATCCGCACCTCCCCTTCAAGACCAGCTTCAGTGTTTTCATTACCGACGCCTAATACTCGGATGAGCCGAGATGAGCCAAGACCTCGGTTATCATGCGACGTCGTTGAGTTCCAGCATCATCATCATCATCATAATAGCACTAGTGGTAGTAGCAGCAACAGAAAACATCATCATCATCACAGCAACAGAGAGAGACCCATGCCGCCGGCGCCACCACCATCACCGCCACCTAGCGCCCTGCCCAAAGATAACGACTGGCCACGCGCCGATCGCATGATTGTAAGGCAGGAGCTGATCAAATTGGCTCTGGACGGATTATTTTGCAGCCCGCTGGATCTGGCTGATTCTTCCAAAGAACGAAACATTTTGCATATTGGGTAAATTACAATGACTATTCCTTTTCGCTCGCTATACACATGCGTTACCAATGGCGAGTCCACTAACTGGCTCATAACTACTAGATGCGGGAACGGATCATGGAGTATGGATATGGCAACCAAGTACAAGCACTGTTGGGTTTTGGGGATCGATGACCGCGACGTATTGGATTCCAGCAGAGCCACACCCCGCAATTTCCGTTTTCTGAAATCGTCACACGGTATCCTCCATCATCTTCAAACGCTACCCGATAATCATTTCGATTTCATTTACGGCCGTTTCCTGATCTTTTCATACAACCCAGACCATTATCGCGAGATTGTGCAAGAGTGCTGGCGTCTGTGTCGATCGGGCGGCTATGTCGAGATGATGGAATTGGACATGCGGATCTATGGGAGCCCGGTGGTGGGTCCAATGACGCACATGTTGAACTCTCAAGGTAAAGACTCTGCACATAAATTTTAGCGGGAATTAGAGGAACAAAGATGCATTACATGCATGCCGTGTGTGTATGTTTGTGCATCTTTGGTCTTTTGCTGGATGTCCTTTTTGATGCTTACAGAGAGTTTTACTGCATTCTTGCTGACGAAATATTTATTTAGTCATCCATCTTATGGAAATCCGGTCGCTTGATCCGCATTTCGCACGTTATTTGCAGGACCTATTCTTCTTCCATGAACTGGTTGAACAGATGCATCAGCGCCACGGCGATGCCTATCATGCCAAATATACGTCATTGCCACTAGGTCTGTGGGGAGGCAGGATTGGCACCATTTTCTTAAACGACCTACGCGACCTAATCGAAACGATTCATGCACGAGAACAGAATGACTATGACCCTTGGACCGATCGGCGCTTGAAAGCAATGCTCGAACGAGTTGAGGAGGAATTCGAAACACATTGGGCTTTCATGAACCTTCATCATGCTTATGCGCAGAAACTGTAATCGTCATCCATATTCCTCTCTATATTTTGTCCCAACTCACACACACATATTCCCGCTCCATCATGCCATTCCATCGTACATAACAGAACATCATCATTTCTTTATTATTATTTTCTCAGTTTCTATTATAACTTTTTTTTATTAGTCTTAGTCTCCTAGTATTACAACCAACCAACCTCTATTTTTTTGTATATTGCCCTTCTCCTCCTCAAATCTTTCTTTCATAAGAAAAAATATACCCACGATTACAATAGCGTTTTTGTACGTTAAATGCGCAGATACCGGCTCCATAGAGTGTTATGTGATTGTGTGAGAAAATGAAAAGTGCAATAGGAGTTTAATGTGCAGAAATATTTTAAAGTTAAAGAAGGGTTATCATTACAGGTGGAGGGAGCCGCTGTTACACAAATTGTGTCATTTTTTCCTGATACAAAATCCGACAATACGTCGGGTGTCACTCCAACGGCATTCAAGGTTCAAAAAAATGCATCATAGGTACATCGCGTTTCTATTTTACCTTTTTCTTCCGTTTACCAGGGAACCACAGTAAACCAATGATAGCTCTCCATCATCCATAAGCTTAAAAACACCCTAAAGCTGTGCATATATGCGCGATCACTTGTTATGATGTTGTTACATACTTAACTTCGTCACTATGGTTTAACCCTCAGTGATTTCATCACTATGCATCATGTGTAGTGGAATGCTCGCTAGATGCGTTAAGAAATTATACTAGTTGATACTCTAAGCCAGTTAACCTTATCAAATGGCTAAACCGTCTAGTTGAATAAACACAACATGTATTTTATTACTCTCCTCTGTAATGAGTGTCATTGCACCAAGCCAGTCCCCTCCATATCATTTCCACACCATTCTGTACAGAAACGAAACTGGTCATGCACGTGTGTAATGTGTAGCTGTGTGTACAAATGTAGTATGATCGAATAGGGGGTGTTGTGTACGTCTGTTTTGGGTTTAAAAAATTGTAATAGGGGACCAGAAATGACAGTTGACAGATTAACAGGTAACATAGAGAGGGAAGAGTAATATTTCAAGACATAGTTGTCAAATCCATCCATATATCCATCTTTATCTACGGTTATTACTGCGAACACGTCGTCGATCATATTCATGCGATGCTTCATATTTCGGAAGTTCCGAGGGTTTCGCCGGTGATGGACTAGTATAGAAATAATCGTGATCCAGTGCATCCATAGCCGTTAACCGTTTGGTATGATCCAACACCAATAATTTATCCAACAAGTCTGCAGCCAGCGGATCATATTTGGAAAACTCTTCTTTTACACGACGAGGAGAAGTCTCAAAATTGTATTTGTTTGCTTCTGGTAAGCTATGATATCCAGGCCAGTTTGTGTGGTTTGGTGAGCCGCATAGATGAAATATACGTCGTAACTGATCAGTATCATCTGTGCCTTGCAATATTGGTCGTCCTCGTAATAACTCGCCCACGATACATCTAAACCATAAAAGAAAAAAGGCGTCATATCTGACCGTAAATATTTCTTCTACCTTCTTTCTCTTCTCTTAGTCTGTTTGCCGCTGTATAACGTGCTCGTATATTCTTACCCTACACCCCACATATCAATGGCCGAAGTATAGCGGCGTTCACCCAGGAACAATTCTGGAGGACGATACCAGCGCGTCACTACACAGCTTGTATATTCCTTGTCTTCATCTTCAATGCCACGCGCCAAACCGAAATCCGCAATTTGTAATATGCCTTCGTTATTGATAAGTAGATTGGCCGCTAATTATGAAACATAATAAACATAGCTACAATTAGTGGCCTTTCTTCCTCTCTAATTGCACATCTGCAAGATCACTACTGTCACTTGTCGTATCATTTCTCCTCCAATATCATACCTTTGATATCACGATGTAAAATTTTGTTCTATCCAATATGAAGTTACAGCATAATGAGCTTTTTTTAAACTTCTCTTTTCATCATATACTATGATTATTGAAAGATACCCAAACACACACATATACAGAACAAAACTTACATGATGGAGATAGGCAGTGCCTTCAAGTAATTGTTTGACATAAGTCTTTATTTGCGGGGTAGTCAAGCGCACGGATGGATTTTCCAATAGGCCAGCCAGATCGTGATCCATGTAAGGGAACACCATATATATACTGCCCTGTTCCTTTTTAACTGGATCTCCACGCTCCACAGCTAAATCAGTCAATGGTACGATATTCTTGTGATGTAGTTGTTTTAAGATCTTGATTTCGCGTATTGCAGTAATAGGTATCTGCAGATAGTAGTTGAAAAAAAGACATGTACAAAGTGTTACTATTAGTACCAGTGCATAGTCTCCAGTGTACCCCCTCCCGAGCTTTTATCCACCACAATAGAAAGAAGAATAGATTCAAAGAATTACTTACGCCTTCTCGTTCATTATGCATAAGAATACGCTTCAACGCAACTATAGCACCGGAACTTTTGTGGATACCCTTATGCACCTCACTAGTAAAGGAAGTGTTATATATGTCGGTAATTGTTCGTTTGACAAATCATTGATATATTAATTACAAAATTGAGCAAAACACAAAAAGGACATACCCGAAAGTACCTTCACCTAATTTATGTTGTAATTGATATTCAGTGATCTTGGAAGATCCGCCAAATCGTCGTCCATTTTGTGATTTATAATGAGGAGTAAATCGTCCATAAGCCGGTGAAGCTGATAGTGAAGCTGGTGACGCGGTATCTGTTGGAGTTGCTGCAGCTGCTGTTGGTTGTGATGATCCATTTTGTGAAACTTTTACTTTGGGGTATCGTTCATCGCTATGAGCACTGTCATCGGTGTGTGAACGTTTCATAACGGTTCTAAATCAAAAGGATTTGTGCTCGTTTGTGTTGAATGCTGCTTGCTGTTGTAGAAAAGAAAGCAAGCTATGCTGAGCTTGTATTATTGTCCTTCTGGAACAAATTCGCTGTGGAGGGCCTCTTCCACTTCATATCCGCACTGATTTTAATATGTCATGTAAAATTATACTTTTAAGCGAATGTTGATGTTGTTTGTTGTGTAGACACTCAATAGATACAGATTATAGATGTTTGTTGAGATAGGGAGAGAGAGAGTGGGTGTGTGTGGTTTGTAAAAAGCTTAAATGAACAAATTACAACATCTTAAACACCCAAACATACTTGCTAGCCTGGATAACCTGTTCTGAAATCTGCAATACGACCCGGTTTTGCAGGTCTAATTGCCATGGCACATGAATACTCTTTCCAGTCGTTACGCTGGACTCGATTTTAGGCACCGGCACCGGGATGGTGAACTCACCCTGTGGAGGCTCGTCAAGGATAAACATATAAAACGTCCCATCCTCGGCCACTGTAAACCTTAACCTGACCTTGTTTTGCTCTACACCATTTGGCGCAACCCAATAGCGTGTTGTATTAAACAGACACTCTGGTCCGACATGATCGATCCATTCGCCCATCTCCGCGAGCTTGCTGGCCATGGATTCAACCACTTGACCGTACATGTCTGGTCCAATATTTAATAGCAGATTGCCACCCTTGGCAACGACATCTATCAACTCTCGCAAGAGCGACCCTGTATCCGCATATTGATCTTGTCGGGTGGCTTGATTATATCCAAACGAATAAGGATCAATCCCCCGTGTCGCTTCCCAGAACCGTGATGGTGCATCTGCATTGGATTGGTACTCGACTGTGGTGAAATCCGAAATACCGTTGCCGCACCGATCATTAATCGCCACTTGACGTTTTTGTGATGCAGCACGGTTGAAATAAGGCGCTTGCCAGGCAGACGAATTATTGATGCCTCCAATATCGCACCAAAAAATATCAGGCTCATGATACTCAATCAGTTCCAAGGCTTGTGGCACTTGATGGTCATTGACAAAGTCTCGAATTGTTGGATTGTAGCCGGTGTATGGGATCATCTTGCCTGTATACGGGTTCTTGGGTGGTCCGTGCCAACCAAGCGAAACGTCTCGGTACTCTGGATGAAACCATTCTGGCAATGAAACTGTGCAACAGCATAGCTTAAATACAAGCTGTTCTTTCGTCTCTTCTTTCTTATCTATTACTTACAATAGAGTCCTCGTTTGACATGTGCATATTCCGGTTGTTTGGCTGCTGTCATTATGGCATCGACAAAATCTCGTTTGGGTCCAAGATGGACTGATGACCGCTCCGATACACTCGTATTCCACAGGGCGAGTCCGTCGTGATGCTTTGTGGTGAACACAAAATAACGTGCACGTGACCGGGAGATCAAGTCAAGCCATTTTGTTGGATCGGGCGTATTTGGTAACTTGGGGATAAAATCATCGTAGTTGAAATCCTCACCATACGTCTCACGATGGTACGAATAAGTCGGCTCATGGTTCATTTGCCACCAATACCACTCGCTGTATTCCTTTCCGACAGGTGCCCATGCAGGTACAGAATAAAGGCCCCAATGTATGAAAATTCCAAACTTGGCGTCCTCCAGCCACTGCGGGGCTTGATGTTGCTGTAAGGAGGACCTTAAGAATGTTATGCACATATGCATGGCCGTGATTAGCATCAACAACACTATCGTAGCTATACATAGTTGTCGGCGTCAAATTAAAAAACCTACTGTGTCGGTTCATAATGAGCAAGTCCTAGCTGCAAAACGAACGATGCATCCTCTTTGCTTCTCGTGATGTGCACGGTGATGTCGTTCTTTCCAGCAGGCGCGCCGACATTAATCACTGCAATATGACCTGGTGCCAATTTGGACATTGATACCTCTCCTCCTCCGTTTTTGATACTGACTCGAACATTCTTGACCGTTTCCGGTGACGCGTTATGCACCCGGACACGAACAATCTGTCGGCCTTGGTCATCCCATAGTTGTGCGGGTCTTGCACTGACAGCGTGAACCCCTGGATCGAGCGCTTGCACGGCGAAGATATGGATACGGTCGTCATTGGGTAATTGTATCGCACGGATTGCTTTGGATGGGTCGATAAAGATGGGGATGGCAAAAAGGGCACCGATGTTACCATTACTGACTCGCCAGGGTACGCCCAGAGTCCTGTCGAGTACCTGGTCCAGATGGTCCACTTGCCAGTCAGGCACATCCATGCGTGACACACTCGTCGTGCTGTCCTGGTAATGTACAACAAGCTCGGCGTCAAGCCCTGGTCCATGGGACGAAGACGCGAGTAAGTAGAGTGCACCGCCAGCCTGGATTTTGGAGAATAACAGTGGGATTGTTTGACCTTGGGCAATAACATTGTCCTTGGCTTGGCCAATATGGGTTTGAAACGCCAGCGTGCTGCCTGGGATGCTCACTGTGGTATAGTCTGCATTATACGTTCCATTAAGCGCAAACGAGGTGCCCATTTGATCAAAGTCACCGCCTGTGCCGCATCCCCGGTTGTTAAGCCATGGATAGAGTTGTGTTTCGGTTGTAGATGGAGGTGCAGCCCATACACAGACGAGCAGGGCCATCAGTACTAGTGTTACGCATCCTGCAGCCATCAGTCGTCGTTTTATGCTTTGCTGCTCTGCTTGCTTTTGCTCTTGCTGCTGTAATTGACGGTTATAGTAATCGTCGAAAAAAGGCGATGTGATAGAAGTAGAAGAAAGAAGAGGGGCGGACTCATCGTGGTGGTGACGATCATACGCATAATAGGAATCTTGCTCGTTGTCGTGCTGGTCGTCCCTCCGGACGACAGGAATAGGAGCGGAGACGGACATAATTAGCTAACGAAATATGCAGCAGTTTAACGATCCCCCCTTCCTGTGACAGACGGGAGTTTAGACCTTGCGAGAATTGGGCGAAGATGGACAAAGTAGTTTAACGCTAGCAACACCACCAAATAACGAACGGCCAAAATGAAAAAAAAAGGGGGGGCGGGTGTGGGGAGAGGTGTAAAGAAAGACGTACGGAAAAAAAAGCAAGAAAAGAGTATCGATGTGACCTGGTCATTATACTGTGTCAAATCCATCATGTGTCCTTTTGTAACAGACAGGCCAAACCTTATCACTTCCTTTGTTTTCTTATATAAAAAACGCCATCCAAAGCAATCTATACTGTTTTATGTGTACAGTATACGTACTAAATTTACAGGTACCAGCAATACCCGTGTTGAATTTTACTTTTTTTGATAAAACGACAATCCAATAGTAAAACAGCGTTTAGAGAATTATGGTGATGAAGCGTTTTGTATCGGTGATGCACAATCACGCTGTTGCCTTTAATGGTTTGTTTGTGCCGTCTAAATACACAGCTCCTGGTACTCTAATCTGCAGCACGCATACTACTGCACAAATCCCACGCTCTTGCAGCGGCGGTAATCTTGGTCGCTGCTAGCTGTAGCTGTCATGCCCCAACAAGATGGTGCTATAAAGTTACGTGACCTCCTCCCTGTAGCTTTGCGTTTTTGATTGAACAGAGGATGTAAGTCACAGGATCGTAAAAACGAACTCACATTATATCTCTAAAAGTACAATGAAAAATAAACGTGGGGTGTATGCACCACCACCACGCACCAGACCACACAGCTGGATTGCGCGCGAATATCATGATATTAACAACAAAACATACTGCTATGTAATACCTGTTACGACAGTGTTTCAATTGGACAGTGACGAGCTGCTACTGTACATCATGTGTACAGTATATGTAAGTATTATCCAACCCGATCGAATGATTGATGATGGGACTTTCGGTTACGATTTATGGCGACGAGATATTTTTCAAAGAGAAACTCTCACCTGGTTTACATATTTGTATGTGTTGTGCTGTACGTCTTTCACAAAAATGAAAGTAATAATATGTAAGTAGTTTTTGGTCAGAGTTTTGTGAACTCATCGAAGTACAAAGCATTTCACGTACCCACAGTGGCTAAAACGAAGTGTTTAATCTATTACAATTAGCATTTCAAATGTTTTACTGGTTTGTACTTCTATATATAAGGTTTGCCGTAATGCTAGCCGACTTGCTTGAAGTCGTCAACAGAGCTTTGGCAATTGCTCTCGCTGCCTTCACCCCCTGATTTACTGCCTGCCTCTCAAAATGTTCCTTTTATTCAACTTTTTGCGATATTACCACAACCCGATCTGGTAGACGATTTATCAGAGTTACTTGCTAGCCAATGACGGCTCTTGATCTGATTTTGTGTCTCTGTAACACACCGTTGATGTACATTCTACAGAAATGCATTACCATAGTGAGTAATTCCCCTCTGAGTCTACTGAGAAAGATAAAGTGTTCCGGATTATGGGCTCTTTGGTAGCTTTATCCATCGCGTTGGCGTTGAATGTTGCTTTTAAAATGCAGTATCATATGATCCATTCCTGCGCTTGATGATACATAGTGTTTTGAGGATCTTTCTTTAACGGGCAGTAACCAATCTCGTGTACTATGAGCTTATTGTCGCATAGTTATTACAAATCTACCAAGGAAGCAATATCTTTTGGGCGCTATAATTACTCCTTGAACTTTGGTTCAAAGCGTTCGAATGTATGGATAGGATCCTTTAATATCTCCGACGGAGCTTTCTCAATTTTCCACAGACTGTGAGAAACAAATACGCTGAAAGTTCGCGCAGATTTGAATCGACGTAAAGCTTTAAGAACAACGGGTCAAAAACGCTCGCAGAATGTAGCAGCAGCATAATTCTGCACTGAAGTTTGAAGACCTCAGAGTATTACACTAGTCAATTTAATTACTGTACCGTATTGAAATATCACTTGCTGAATAATAGAATATACTACTCATAGCTACATCAAATTCAGCCAAAGGTACATGGTTACATTCGGCAAATCTGTGGTGTAACCATTTCTACCACTGTGCTGCATAGGAACTGTAGCTAACCGCTAAAGAGTAACAGTCCACAAATAATAACATGTACTAGACAGGGTAATTGCTTCAGCAAGGGCTTCACCAGAGCATGTTGAAAAGCATCAACAATATGCACTAGTTTGTTTCGTAGTCAGTGTCACAAAACGGCAGCGATTTACATTGGCAGCACATGATAGGTTGAGGAAATAATTGGAAAATTGAGAGCGTCCTTTTCCTCTTCAGGATGTGTTTCACTAAACATTCATCATCGGTCTGTTGGACTTTTTAGCAGCTCTATCTTGACAACGAGCATTGCGTAGAAGCGAGAACATATCTTTTACAACGGTCCACGAGCTGTTCATCATTGCTTACATGCTTTGAAAACGATGGCACCCTGTCTTTGCTTACATGGAGCTCTTTTTAAAAAAAATGTATATATTAACACACGGTGGGTGGTCATCGGCACTGTAATTCGATCCAATGGTGTACTGTATGTAACGGTAGCATTACGAGCTGCTTAACTTCGCAGTTACAGTACCACTCACCAAGAATTACTTGATCTAGGCAGTTACGCATCATGCATTTAGCCTTTCAATAATCTTTTGTTAGCAGGCCAAAATATCTTGGCTCGGGCTCTGTTCCAATTTCGAGTGTGCAAAGCAACCGTCTTGGCTGCTGCCCATGAAAATGCAGAGTGCACGGACAACACCGCGCCCGACGCACCTTAAACTCGTGGTAAAACATGTAACTGCTTTTGCTGCAAAGACTGAATTGTTCCTTCAAATCGAAGCCGTAGCAACAGTGGCATATGATTAACTACTTGTATTCGCTTTGGTTGATCGCAGTGCAGTCTTGGAATTTGAGTTGTTTTTGCTTCTAATGTGCACCGCCGCACGATATGTAAATCACAAGGGAATTCTCTGTCTTGTCGTCGTCATTGCTCTCGAGAACGAGAAGAAACCCCGTTTTTTTGTGGAAGAGGAAAAGGGGGAGGAGTAGGAGGACAAGGAAGGCGATGAGGCGCTTAAGGTAGAAACGAGGTAATTGTTTCATGAAGCGACTAAAGTCGAATATACACAATTGGGGGAGGGGTTCCCAAAAAGCCGTCTGATCCTAATCTTGCAGCTGGTCATAGCTTTCAACATGACCGCAATTGCTGTGTGCCAAGACGGCTCGCATCGAAGTGTTTATATATCATATCCATAGTAACTGATACATGCTCACTAACCTTTTAATACAGTACCTGAGATAATTAAGAGCGAAGCCTTCCCGTAATCACAAACCTAATCAAAAGCGAGCTGAACCTGTGCTTACACTTGTGCGCAACAGTCTTCACCTTTATTCGAATCCGGTCGATCCTGTTTTCTATACTCTAATAGTTTTGAATACTTCTCTTCTTTTTGGAAAGTCCATTAGTGACTTGTTCAGCATAGAATAATCATTTAATGCAGCAGTTTATCTGGTAAATAGGCCTATTCCAATCCGGTGACAACGCAGTGGTCAGTAAAGTACAGTAATCATATTGCTTGATTCAGATACTGGGTTACAGTATAATTAGCCGTTGCCCATCAATCGTGGGTTATTGCCTCCATCGCTGATAGTTTTTTTGCAAATGGCATTCCAGCATGTACTGTTTCATAGTATAAATATACAAGAGTTAGATATACCTATTGAACAACAACGAAAGGAAAAAAATCTCACAGAAAAGAACCGACATCTGTGTCATCGAGCGATGTTTTTATGCTGTGGAATGAGGTGCTTGAAGACGGTAATTTATTTCAAATAAGGTATCAGATAGGGAGATGAGGTGGAAATTATGAACTAATATATGACGTAAGGTTGATGGGATGATATAGGGGTAGTTCAGTTTTTTTTTGTTTTTTCGATGACGATGACGATGACGGTGATGATGATGATGATGATGATGATGGTGACGGTGATGATGATTCGGGAACAAAGGTTGTTGGGAGCATCCAATCACTTACAGATCGCAGCGATTCTAGGTTGGTGTTACTTTTTACAAGTATATTCCACGTTTGCTCCATTATATATAGTCCAGATAAGGCCATTTTAAAGAGTGGAACAATTTTTGTGATGTAGTCTTCAGCGCAGCTTCGATATTCCAGTGCTTTCGATCGTCGTACTCTGGCAACATAACCTTGTGGGCAATCCATTACCAGCATTGATATTTTGCAGCCTGGAAGTTGCAAAAAGTTAGTATCAATAGACTAATATAAACACAGCCAAGTTTCACTGACCGTTGATGACGAAGCCGAGCATTTGAACTTGATGCAATGATTTTTGTGAATATGCCACTTGGCTCAACATATCATGCATGATTAACGGCATTTTGGTCAAGCTGTCCTTCATCTCTTTGGTCTGATCTTCGTTCTTTCCAATCTCGACACACCCCACTTCTTTTCTGTTTGCGCTGTAAATCACGTCAATTTTACGGCCAACCCGACGGTTCGTGGCTGGTTCGATGGCTGATATGGATCTTTTCTTGTTCAAAGCATCGGCATTAGCCTTACTCGAGCCTTCACTCCTGTTTTTACATTACATCGTAAGCGCACTTTATTTTGAAGTGTATAATAACCCTGTTTTTTGCGAATCTTTTGATTTACCCTTTTGCTGTGATGCGAGTGCCTTTGACGATGGTTTTTATGAAACCCCACACTTCATACAATTGGTCGTATTCAAGCATGTTGTCCATGTCGAGTTTTCTATTGTCGTACAAGAAAATTCTTGCAATTCGACGACCAACCATGCTTTCAAAGGCTCCTTTATGGGATCATGACACAATTTGCAGCCGAATTCATACGCTTCAGACAGAGTTGTCTACAAATTAGTAGCGCAATGTTTAATTTATGCAATAATGCTCATTACTGCGACTCTTATTTTTTTCTTAATAGCTTTTCAATATCGCTCAAGATATCAATTAATTCAGCATCCAATGCGGGGAATAGCTTAGAACCAAAATTTTCTAAAGCATCCAGATTTCTACCCGAGAAAACATCATCCCAATTGTTATCGCTGATGTCCAATGAGTATTGTTGAACCTTAAAAAAATTCGTAAGTTCTTAACTTACGGAGTGCTTCTTTTTATGGTTCTTTTTCAAAGAAGAAAAAGGTTCTGAATTCTCAACCAAAATTTTAATTTTGGGTATTACAGAATTCATAGATAATTGTTTTTCCATAAATTTTTTTTTAATTTTTTGTCTTAGTAAAAACTATTATCCAAAAAAAATAATTATTTTTTTCAAAGAAATTAATTTTAATTTCGAAATGATATATCTTTTTAAGAAATTAACTTTAAAGATTTTTATTTATTAATGATGCTCAATATGAGTGACTGGGACGGACTAAAAAACATAAACATTCTGTGATGAGTGCTCTATTCCTCTATATAACGCCTTTTTGATCTTATACAGACAAAAGGTCTGTTGATTTTAATACCTATTGATGGTAGTTGCACTGTTTCGCAAGTCGATGACAATCTGGTCTATGATCAGCGGTGCTTCATCAGACCGTTCCAGGCTCCAGAAATTCTTTTTCGACAACTGTCCTAACTCTCGCGAAATCCTTTCTTTGTCCAGAGTTGTCAGTTTTACTTTGAGGGACGTCGATCCGGGTGATTTAGTCGTTGGGTATGATGCTTTCGAGCATTCCCTGACTGCGATATTGTCTGCCTTGGGCCGAGCCAGCTCCACCATTTTCAGTGCTACAGCTGCCCAATCAGGCTTCTTGCGCCCTTTTGCCTTTACAAAAAAGCATTAACTTTTTGAAACTTGGTCACAATACTCGGTCTACAAGATGTATACTTACAACATCCACCTTTACCCATTGCACAACCTTCCCATACAGGTTGGTCTAGGTTTTTTCGAGCGCGTCCCCCAAATACGAGTTCTGTGCAATAAATTCGACATTTTTGTCGATGAAGTGCTGGAAACTGGGTGTGCTTGTAGTTTTTAGATAGTTCTCGACAACTGCAGTATATCATTAGTGTCTCATACTCCAAGGCAATCTCCTTAGATTCGTGTCACTCACATGCTTCTGTTTCCTTGGTAACGTTCGTCATAGTAATAGTTTTTGCACAGAGAATGGGTTTAACATGAAACAGTTATTTACATATCCTCCTTTAGAAGGAAAGAAAACAAACATACTTCTTTCCTTCTAGATAGGATCTTATTCAGACATACCTTTTTGTATAAGTATCATTATTTAATGAGAAACTAAATGTCTTTATTTTTTAAAAAAATAGTATTATTTAATTGATGCTATCTAATTTTATTAATTTATTAAAAAAATGTTTACAAAAATGTCTTTTAAAATTTTAGCGATCGCCCTATTCTCCCTTCGTATCCTGCGATTAACTTTAAACTTAGTTTGGGTTATTTCTAGTTATTGGTTTAAAATACTTATTTATAGATGTAATAGATTATTACAAACTTATTATTCTTTATTATAGAATAATATTCTATCCATTATTAAGTTTATTAAACATAAGTATTACTATTCTATAGATAAAAATCATTTTAGATTTGCATCTGTATTTTTAATTCCTAATATTCTAGTTGATTCTATTCATCTTTATTTTATAGAATTTATCCACTTCTTAAATGATAATCTTTCTAACATTTTTACAGGCTCTTTAGGTTTGGTAGTACTAGGTTTATTAATTTATATAAGTTCTGCCCCTAATTCATCTAATACAAATCCTTCATCAAAAAATACTTTTAATGTTAATTTTGGAGATGGAGGTGTAGGGTCAAATAATCATCCATCAAATAGTAATTCTAATAATGATAAACTAATTACTTCTCCTGGAGTTGCTGCGGGAATTATTTCTGGAACAACAATAACTGCTGCAGTTACAATTGCAAAAACAAATCCTAGAAATGGATTGTTTTTAGGTATTGTTGGTACTATTACTGATTTTGCTACTTATGGATTAGGTGAAATGATGAATCATAACTATGAAGAAAAAAAAATGAGAGAAATGTGTAAAAGAATGTATTATCACTCTATTGGAAGATCTAGTAGTCCTCCACCAGATGGAAACTTCAAAATTAATTCTCCAAATGAAAATAATAATAATTTTGTAGAATTAATTTCAAAATTCATTGAAAATCCACAAGATGTATTTAATTTATTAAATGAATATTTAGAGGTAGTGATGGAAATCCTACTCCTATTTTAATTTTATGTGTTTGTCTATTTACATTTATTAGAATTCTTGGTTGTTTCTTTTTAATTATAGGTATGTTAAGTAAGCTAATTAAAATTGAAGAACGAGAATTTATTAAGAATAGACCTTTATTATATAAATTAGCTTGCCTTATTATTTCATTAAGAGATTGGAATAATTTTGTAATATTAATAATTATGTTTACAAACTTATTCTATATTTTTAGCGGTTGCCCTATTTTCCCTTCGAATACCTGCGATTTAAACTCTTTTACAGAGCTTATTTCAACTTACATCAGGATTAAAACACCTGATGGTTTAATTACTAGTAATATCTGGATTAATACTTCAGATAATTTACTTTTAGCTTTATTACCTTCAGTGGTATGT